>NW_010973351.1:919380-1075164 GCF_000737465.1 Haliaeetus leucocephalus
CGGTGTGAGGAGGGCGAGAGCCGGTGTGAGGCGGGGGGAGAGCGGTGGGAGGTGGGGGGATAGCCGGTGGGAGGTGGGAGACAGCCAGTGTGAGGTGGGGGAGAGCCGGTGTGAGGTAGGAGATGGAGAGCTGGTGTGAGGTGTGAGGTGGGAGATAGCCAGTGTGAGGAGGGAGATAGCCGGTGTGAGGTAGGAGATGGAGAGCTGGTGTGAGGAGGGAGATAGCCGGTGTGAGGTGGGGATAGCACCAGCCGGGGAAAGCTGGTGCAAGGTAGGGGATAGCTGTCCACCATCATGGCCCTTTCCTCAGCAGACTGCTGTGGAGCTAACGGGCTTCCCCACCTCGCCTCACCTAGGCCGGCTGCTGTGCCCGTGGCCCTTGAGGAGCCCTCGTGTTTCCCAGTGGGGATAGAGCCCTCCCCTCCAGTGTGATGGGTGGTTTAAACACACTGAGTCTCCAAAATACAGTGGGGGAAGCTGTTGTGATACTCAGCCCTGGGTTGTGCCCCGGGGACCAAGGAGGAGGCCGGGGAAGTGTCACTGTGGCCAAGGCCTGCGGGTTCCACGGCGGGGAGGAAGCCATGCTCGCCTGGTGCCGGCTGCCCTGGCAGCAACAGCAGTGGCTTCGGATGGTGGGAGAGTCTTACAAAGCGTTTGCAGCCTCTTATTTGCTGTATCCTGAACAGAGTCCCCAAGTTTACTGGGAGAGGGTGACTGAGGAGCCAACCTGCACTGACTTTAACGCCACCGTCTGAGCATTTCTGGCAGTTGCTCTTCCATTTAACGCAATTGCTGCATGTGAACTGATGGGCTGACAGCTCCGTGGGAAGCCGGATGCACTCACCGAACACTCTCTGAAACAGATGCGGGGATCTAAGCTTCCCCCTGTTTACATACAGGAAAGGAGAACCCACAAAATAACACTGGTGAGTGAGTGGCAAACCAAATTTTACATATTATCTAAAATTGCCCTTGTGCATTCTCTGCTCCAGTCATTACAATATATATTTACTGTAGAAATAGGGTATAGAAAGCTCAAGGAAGGGAAATTATGGGAATGACATGTTCTCATGTAGGCCTCAAAACACACCAGTGGTGTTCTCCATTGCAGTCAGCATCCCCATTGCAGTGGGAAGAAGTTTAACTCATCTGAACCCCCAGACTGAGTATCTATTAGTTTAAGCCATATGAATAAAAAATTTTTATGGTAGTGAAAAATCTCTGATCTGCTTAAATTCTTCCAAATTTAGGTTCGGGGTTGAGTCATCATTATTTCCTGACAAATGGTTTTGTGAAGTCACCCAAAATAATGAGATGTCACTTGCCTGGATACATTAATAATCAGAAGGATTCATTGTAGCAGGCACCATGGGAAAGTGTAACTTTCCCATTAGATGTCCTTAATTAGAAAAGAATGTGTCAGATTTCAGATCAACGTAGGGGAACTACAACTATCCATTAAAAAGAGAAGGACAAATAACGCAAGTGACAGCCCTTGCAGAAGTACAAAGATTTAAATACTTTATAAATTAAGGGGATTGAAGGTGCTCATTTTCATCACTAAAGCTCTATGACCTGTCTTTATTGTCAGAAGGATGCAGTCTCCAAACTGAATTAAACAACATAAAGAGCAAATGCTGTATATAATTCCGACGATAGAATATTTGTGTAATCAGCAATTATTCCTTTTATGTCTTTCAGCAATATCTCCTTAGGGTGGGCCAAACTGCTCTGGAAAGTGTTCAGTTATGCTAATAGGAAAATATTACAGTGACAATGGTATCTCTTGAACCACAAGAACTGTAGCTAGTACATTTGTTCAGCTGGTGGCAAGATGTGGAATTGAGAAGTTGTCTGACTGGCTTTTAGATAAAAATTGGAGGGCTATTTAGTAATTGTAACGTGTGGGAGGCATTACTGTAAATCCAAGCAGAATGAGGTGCCTAACTACTTGGGCATGTGCAAGGGGTTAATTTAAGTACCTGGCTTTTGTGTCTTCCTTTTGGCTATGGATAATTCCTCACAGACCCAGGCCAAGGGTTTTACTGGGTGGTACACAGAAGCTAGAAAGTAAGTCTTACAATGCTTACATTTACTTAGAGCCATGAGTGGAACCAGTTTATACTTGTATTTCTGCCCAGTGCTTGGTTACCATACAGGCATGTATTTTATGCAGTCTTAAAATCATGCCATGAACGACATCAAAGCAAGTGTAATTTAAGGAAGGGGAACGTGTGTCCACAGTTTATTTCAGCTTGCAAAGAGACAATGTTCCAAGATGGGGACACTAAAATTTTGCAGTATAAGCAACCTACTCCCTCTGGGACATCAGATCTATTCATCCCATGTCAGTTACACCTGAAAGTTACTACAAGCTAATGCTTTTTCTGCAGCCTCTATGAAATCAGTCAGTAACATTGGACCAGTGCCTAACTGACAGGTGGCCACATTACCAAGTTATCAGCTCATTTGCTGCTCTTGATAAGTGTTTCATTAGGGCTGGTTTTGGTAGGAAAGCTGAATTTGTTTCTTATGGGGAAAGGAAATCCTTTAACAAGGAGGCTGAGCCACACAAATAGTGCCTTCTTAGATAAGCTTTTCAGTTTGAGTGACTGCTTTGTGCAGCATTTTGCTTGAAAAATATGTTTCTGGTTTTTATGACTGTTTATCCAAAGCATAATTATGAGCACTAGGTTTGGATTTAGAAAAGGGTAGATCTAGTTTACCAGAGGGTCTGGTAGAGATACGTGTTCAAAACTTGTGTAGTTCAGTGGGATTGAAAAGTGTGCATGTATTTCACTCAGAAATTAATTAAAACATAAAGTGTAGGTAGAACTTTAGAGGCATATCATAAATGTCCTTTTGAAGTACTGGGTGGAAGCCCTTTTTATTGTTAATTTGGCCTTCTCTTTTCTAAATTGAACCTTTCATCGCATATTAAATCCTGAGGGCTAGGGAACACAGGGTGTGTTCCAAAGGGATACATAAAAATCACCTTACTTCCATAAGTCATTAGCATCCAGCATTTGTGCTTTTAATGAGCTGAAATGAGAAATCTTGTAAACTAATTTGAACAAACTACAGTGTCTTACTCACAGCAAGATGCCTCAAACATCAATCAACTCTTGAAAGTTTGTTTGTGAGATACTTCTCTAAGAACCTTTCATCCTAAAAATGACACTTGAAAACTCCGCAGTAGATCTTGAGAAGATTCACACGTGAATGCCCAAGAGATAATTGATGCGTTGTTTTACTGTGGAAGGTGGTATAAATATTCCACTTCTGAGGCTAAGTCTAAAGAAAGCTTACCTGCTCATTAAAACGTAATGAAACCTGACTATTTTACATAGAGTTTTGTAAATGAAATTTCCTAAAACACACCTTTATTTTCAAACCTTCTCTGAAAAACCTCTGGGGATAAGCAAAGTTCAGTACGATAGAGAAGATATTTTATTCAGCTTTAAGAGCTGGAATGCCTGCCTCAGAAGAGTGTTATACAGGATGGCTACATGCCACACCATCAGTGGAGTTGACTATTCTCTTTCAGTAGTAGTAGTAGTATTTTTAGTTTTAAATTAAAATCTGCCTGAAGCCACGTGAGTTCTCAGCTCACTGCTCTCTGAATAAGGATACAAATCAAAATTGGCACTTTCCTCAGAAAGCCACTTTGAAGGTTAGCTGTCCACTTGGACTGAGTGAAGCACCTTTGACTTCAGGAAGACTGCCATGCTGCAGGTGCTTGCCCGCCTGGAGTGCTCTCATGCACTTCAGAGCAAGAGACTTCCACTGTACCAAACAGTAGCTGTTTCAACTCTAAAATATGGGACAAGTTACACTAGTGAAAGAGACAAAGAAACAGATTGAAGCCAGATGACTGTCCATTTATTTTTCTGGCAAGCAAGGGTCTTCACATATCTGAATAGAATAATTCCAGGGTTTTTGCATTTTAAGAATCTGTGTCGCATGAATTCAGGTTGATGAACCAAAATACCTGTGTGACTTTTCATGTGTTAAAATACATGCCCAACTTAATTTTGCCAGTAAAGGCAATGTATTGAACAGATTATACAATGAAAAAGGTGCCCAAACCAAACAGATGATCCAGCTATGCCTGCAAAGATTGGAAATTCAGTCATTCAGGCAGCTTAAGGTACCAAAATATGCAGATAGATGTTTCAGGAGATTATGAAATATGCCTGATGCCCCTTGAAATCAAATCAGGTATGCTGAGTCAGTCTTGCCTGTTTTCGGTAGCATACCCTGTACAACAATCATGAATAAATATATATGTCATTACTTATGGGTAGCCATGTATACTATGGCCAAAATAATTGCTCAGACACCAAACACCTTCCTGTTTACTGGGCTTTCAGGAGCTTGTTTAATATTAACAGTGGTAAGAATGATAGTAAACACAGTCAACAAAACAGGGCTTATGCAGGGTCACCTCAAGCATTTGCACATAAGCAAGGAAGTGCTTACAAGGCATCATTATAGAAAAATCCCAGACCTTTATCAGGAAGTCAGCATCCTGGGGTGTCTCTCTGAAGTGCATGTACGCTAATGCATGCAGCATGGGGAATAAACATGAGGAAGTAGAGATCTGTGCGCAGCTGAAGGGCTATGATGTTGGGATCACAGAGGCAAGGTGGGATTGCTTGCAGAACTTCAGTGCTGCAATGGAGGGATCCAGGCTGGGAGGACAAGGTGGTGGAGTTGCCCTTTATGTGAGAGAACAGCTGGAGTATATAGGGCTCTGTGTACGGGATGGATGATGAGCCAGCCGAGATCTTATGGGTATCAATTACTGAGCAGACCAATATGGGTGACATTGTAGTAGGTGTATGCAATAGGTGGCATGAGCAGGAAGAACAAATGGATGAGGCCTTCTGTAGACAGAAGTAGCCTCATGTTCACAGGCTGTGGTCCTCATGGGGAACTTCAACCAGCTTGACATCTGCTGGAGGAACAGCACAGATGGGCATGTGAAATCCTGGAGGTTCCTGGAGAGCACTGAGGACAACTTCCTGACCCAAATGATAGAGGAAACAATGAGGATAGGTGTTCCACTGGATCTCATAATTACAAACAAGGAAGGGCTGTTTGAGGATGTGAAGGTTGAAGGCAGTCTCGGCTGCAGCAACCATAAGATGGTGGAGTTCAGAGTCCTGAGAAGAGGAACCAGAGCAAAAAGCAAGATCACAACTCTGAACATCAGGAGAGCAGACTTTGGCCTCTTCAGGGATCTG
Source organism: Haliaeetus leucocephalus (assembly GCF_000737465.1). Classification (NCBI taxonomy): domain Eukaryota; kingdom Metazoa; phylum Chordata; class Aves; order Accipitriformes; family Accipitridae; genus Haliaeetus; species Haliaeetus leucocephalus. The sequence goes on from NW_010973351.1 coordinate 924,630, forward strand.
TTGGTAGACTCCCATGGGATAAGACCCTGGATGGAAGAGGGGCCCAAGAAAGCTGTTTGATATTTGAGGATCACCTTCTCCAAGCTCAAGAGCAGTCCATTGCAATGAGCAGGAAGTCAGGCAAAAATGCCGGGAGGGTTGCATGGATTAACAAGGAGTTCCTGGCAAAACTCAAACATAAAAAGGAGAAACACTATCTGAGCATGCAGAAATGTTGTTAGGAAAGCCAAAACCCATCTGTAATTGAACCTAGTGAGGGGTGTTAAAGGTAATAAGAAAGGCTTCTCAAAGTACATAAATAGCAAAAGGAAGATTAGCAAAAATGTGTGCCTGCTGCTGAATGGGGCAAGGGCACTGGTGACACATGGCATGGAAGAGGCTGAGGTACTAAATGCCATCTTCATCTCAGTCTTTACTAGTAAGACCCACCTTCAGAAGGCTGAGGGCCCAGAGACCAAGGGGAAGGTCTGGAGCAAGGAAGACTTGCCCTTGCTGGAAGAGGATCAGATTAGAAAATAGTTAATCAAACTGGACATACATAAGTCCATGGGCCCTGATGGGCTGCACCAATGAGTGCTGAGGGAGCTGACTGATGTCATTGCGAGGCCACTCTCGATAATCTTTAAATGATCTTGGTGACTAGGAGAAGTGTCTGAGGACTGGAGGAAAGCAAATGTCACTCCTGTCTCCAGGAAGGGCAAGAAGGAGGACCCAGGGAACTACAGGCTGTTCAGCCTCACCTCAATCCCTTTGAAGGTGATGGAGCAGCTAATCCTGGAAACAATTTCCAGGCATATGAAGGACAAGAAAGTCATCAGTTGTACGCATGGATTCACCCAGGGGAAGTCATGCCTGGCCACCTTGATGATAACCTTCTACAATGAAATGACTGGCTTGGTAAAGGAGGGAAGAGCAGTGGATATTGTCTACCTTGACTTCCGTAAGGCTTTCAACACTGTCTCCCATAAGATTCTCATGGAGAAGCTGATGAAGTATGGCTTGGCTGAGTAGAAAGTGAGGTGGACTGAAAACTGGAGAGAGTCCAGCGAAAGACCACTAAGGGAATCTTAGCCGGTCAGTGTGTACAAATATCTGAAAGGAGGGTACAAAGAAGACAGAGCCAGGTGATTGTGGAGTCTCCATCCTTATAGATATTCAACAGTCACCTTAACGTGGCTGTGGGCAGCCAGCTTTAGGTGGCCCTGCTTGAGTGGGGGGGTTGGACAAGATGACCAGAGGCTCCTTCCAACCTCAGTCATGCTGTGACTCTGTGAATTATGCCATGCTTTTATTTCAAGTATGAAGAGAGATTAAATAAATTATTCTAATCTGTATTTACAACCCAATACCTGAATCACAGAGTGCAAAATTAAAGTGGGGAAAAGAGCTGCAGAGGGTCAAAACACTGCAACAAGTAGGGTTGTACTCTCTAAAAACTAACCAGTGGTTTTATTGTCTCACTTTGGACTCACTTTGAGTAAGTAAAATGGCTGAACAGTATCCAAAACAATGGAGAATTAAACACCCAAATGAGAGATGTATTCATTACTCTGTTATGGAAAGACAATAAGCAAGCTGTGTAAGAGAGGCCAGAGGGAAGAGATGATACTTCCTGGGAGGTCTTGGTGTTGCATCAGAAGTTCTTATCTATTGTAGGCAGTTGACAGAGCCGCTGCAGGTCTTTTTCCTGCTATGCCAACAGAGCCGCCCTTACTGCTTACTGACCCAGGAACTCCACACCAGGGTTCTGGAGCAACCTGGAGGTAGGGCAGAAGTCTGTGTGTTCACTTCTTCCATTTAAGTCTTGATACTGGTTACAAAAGAATCTTAGTCTGTGTTTTCACAATGAGGAAGAGGTCTGAAAACTGATGCCAGAGGAAGATTTGTGTAGCCATATTGATATAGGAGCATTCGAGCTACATCAGTTCATAGTCCTCTGCAAACAGGGCCTCAGACTGTATGTAGGCCAGATGAAGTGGTTAGGGGGTCAGTCTGAATCCTGTGAGAAGTGAGTTTAAACGTCTGCCTCAATCCTATAGAGCAGGGAATGTAGAAATGAGCTTCCCAAAACATTGTGGAACAAAAGAGGGGCACACAAAATGGATTTTGCAAGGAGCCCATCTTCCTTTGCACTGATTTGTGAAGTCAATAGCTCCTTGCTCCTCAATGTGCTGGCCAAAAATGGTCTCTATTTAGAGGTGGGGGAAGTTGATGGAAACAGTTAACATGTGCCCAGGCTCTTTTTATCTGCCTGACTATAAACATCCGTGGATATTAGCACAGTTTGTGTATATTTTTCCAATTACCATGGAAGTGAGCATTGCTGCAGTGTAAGCATTTTCATCCATTTGTCTTGAGTAAAACCAAGAAAAATAACCAATACCAGAATATTGAAAACATTGCAAAACCAGTAAGTGTTCATTACAGCTCATACAGATGTCTACTTTGACCTATTGTAATGCCATGAGTAAAGTTCTCAGTATTTTGGCAGGCTTCATTTACCTGGTTTCATTATCATTTTAGTCAAATGAGATTTCAGCTGTATATCTTCCTTCATTTCTTTCTTTCTTTCTTTCTTTCTGTGTGTGCAATATGAATGTGATTGGAAGGATTGCAGCTTTTTGGTGTATCCAGGAAATGTGGTCTGAATTGTCTTTGTATACAAAACAGCCCAAATGTGATTACAAGTACGGACAAAGTCACCAAAACATTTTCTATTCCATGTGACCGACAGGGCTGAATTGGCTATCACTGTGTTTGATGGCTGAAGCTTCTGCTTTGCATCTTACATTTTTTCAAAGCATAATGCAGTTTCTATTTCCCTGTTGTTATGATTGTATGAGACAATCCCTAGCTTTAGAAAAGGCAGCAGCAAGTCAGGGCATTAAAATTAAAGGGGAAAAAAATCTACACAAACCACTTAAGCACACTCATTATTATGGCCCTTGCTACCTCGGGCCACTGGAGAACTTATAATTTAGTCAGCATTATGCAGTTTGAAGTGTTTTATGTTCTGCATGGGAGCAGGCTGCAATTCAAATATCAATGGCCATGAAAAATATGCACATATGTTTAGTATGAAAATCTCCAAGGGCATAACAGAAGAGACGGGCACATGTAGCTGCAGTGTGATGGAGAATTTCTGTGAATTAATCATTTGGACATAGTTTATCACCATTTTATAGTTTGCCAGAGACGCTTCCTCGCCATTTGTTGGGAAAACTTATTATACATGCACATCTTAGAAAGATAATAAGGCCAAAGCCTTTGATGCTTAAAGGCAACAGGCATTGTTAGATTCTGTTATGACACAGACAACTTCTCCACTGACAGAGCCATTCAGATAACAAGAGTAATTGCTTATTTTATCGAGTTTAGGGAATTGTGCTCCATTCTCCCTTCTTGCCTATTACATCAGCTATTATGACCCATCTTCTACCATAATTTAGGGGGAGTGGAGTATGTGCATTTTGAAAGCTTTTCTTGAAAGAATAGAGTGCTGTATTTACATGTTTCCCTCATTATCCCAAAGTGCAAATACTTTAATGTATTCCTTCCAAAGAATCAGCGTGGCATGCATGTGCATGTGTGCATCCATTTATGTGCCTTGGTGTTTGTCTGTAGTTTACTGTCTGGAGTGGGTAGGGGGATAAGAAGAGTTCATTTAGTTGTTTCTTTATACCCTCTTCTGACTGGAGACAATACCACTGTAATTGGTATTAGCAAAACTACAAACAGAGCAATCACTTCTGACACTTTAAAAGAACTTTATTGACATCTCCAAATGCGTAGGGAATTTTAAAGTAGAACTTTTCAGTCTGTAAGGCTTGGTATGATCAAAGGCCTGATAGCAGCTCCAGATTACTGAAAATGAGGCTACAGAGCAGATTCCAGCTCTTTTTGGGAAAACCCCCCCAACATTAAGCTTGATTCAGCCTAATCCTCACAAAACTATCAATCAGAAGACTAGCATTGCAAGTAGAGAATTAAAGAAACTAAATAGATGCTTTCAAATTTTATATGCTGTCCAAAGATTTTAAAAGGTACAAAATCAAAATTTAAGTGTAGGATTCAATATCTTAAAATGCTGCTGTGCTGTACAGTTTTATTACTTAGAACAACTAGTTTTCCTAACTTCTAAAGTAGAAGTTTTGAAGTATGCCCACTGTAGCGAAGTCATTAAATGGTCAGAGTCTGACTTCTGAAACAATACAAAACAATACTGACGTTAACAGAAGGACAACTTTCAAACGGAAGTTGGGAGTTAAATGGAAACCACAGTGAGTTATACCTCTTTCACTATATAAAAATAAAATAATTTTCCAAAAGTGTAGCCAAATATGGAGGCCAGTTCCAAGCAAATTCTACTGGCTATTTTATGAAAAAGGAGTTCATTATTTTTTCCCCCAAGCAGGATGGTGCACTTTCACACTCCAGAAGCACTAGTAAAGAGGCTGTGACTCATAAACAAGAACTTTGTGTTCACTAACATTTGGTTTCCTGGTTTATGTGAATGCCCTGGTAGAGTATCTGAACTCACTCACCTAGCATCACTGCTATCAGCTGGGTAGACTGGGTGCCAGCTTCATTTCCCTGATGCTTGTTCTGCTTTTGTCTCCATGAAAAGGTCTTGTTAATACATCCACTTTTGTGTTTCTCATATTTAAATGTGCAGCCAGATTCTTAGTTTTGCAAGGACCTTTTCATCATCTTTTGAAGTCAATCCATGAGACTGGTAACAAATGAGAGCTTGCCAGCTACGGAATGGGTATTAACAATGAATTTTCCACAGCAGACATTCATGCGTTTGTCTTGTGGCTGGCTGAGAGGACACAATTGTGTTCTGCATCTCAGTGGAGCAGCTGGCAAGATAAGCAAGAGTGTCTGGATTAATGTGCTCTGCTCTAATTAGCTCCGGAAAGAGGCAATTGGCCTAGGCAGAGGGCTATGCTGGAGTAATGAAAGTACACTTTTGTTCAGGACACTTTTTCTGCATGTCACTGGTTTGTATAGGTAGACCAACTCATTTGGGCCAGCTTATTTATGACTAAACTATGCTCCATTGTGCTTGCTGCTTTGTCATTTCCAACTGCAAGGTCAAGAGCGAGATAACATTGCTGTAGACTTGATATCCTTGGCAAAACTAAGGAGATTTAGCCACCATGTTTTCAAGCAGTTTCATGAAACTGATGGAAAGAGGACAACAATTTGATATTTCCTTTCACAGGTAGTCCATCTCTATTTTTCTTTATAGGGAAGTCACTTTGGTTTGTTTCCTGCAATGGCAGCTGCTACTCTCTACACTTCCATGACCATTTTGGCTGCAGGGCTATTGGATCAGGGATGTGTGAGATTCACAAGTAGGTTTGCACTGTCTCCAAAGGGCTGTCCCACTGCTAGCCTCAAGTCTATGTACAGACAGTGAGCCTGCAAATGGCCCCACAGCCTGGCTGTAGCGCAGCTGGGACTTCAGTTGCCCAGCAGCTGAACACCAAGCTACGTGCCCACACACACACAATTCTGTGCACATGCAATAACTCCAACATACCGGTCATGCCAGGCTTGCCATGCATGCAGACTGTGTGTGTAGCAAATCTGACACATTGTGGATTCACTGAGCTTGCACAGTGTGCCCAGAGTGACTCCTTTGTACCTAAGTAGTAAATCCAAAGTGTGCCATGCATGCACACAGTAGTAATTTCTGACTGAGTTCTGGGCCTCTGGCAAGTAGTCCAAGCTACTGCCTCTGCTCTGACCTGTAGTCCAGGGCAAATGTCCAAATCCCATTTCCTGTGAGAACAGTGGAACCTGCTCCAAGTAGAACACGGCATCATATCTGGGGAAGATCAGGCACATGGCAGCTACACGAGAGGTAAGCAAATCACCACACAGAAAGAGTGACTGAGAGCCACTCTTCAAGAAAGATAGAGATAGCCATTGATAACACATTGTGCTGAGACCAGACTGTGTTTGACCCAACTGCTTCTTGACAACACTGAAATATTCTCTGGGTGTGGTACATTCTGCATTATATTGCTGGCTCCCATGCTTCATCTCCTAGGGGGTCCAGTCGTGCAAGTCCTACACAGAAATGGCATCAGTAGCTTTTTAGGCATGCTAAGAGTTAGTCATGGCTTCTGTATCAGGATGTCATTTTACAGCAGACCTAATTCAGGATTGTCTGAAGTGTTGGTGATGGTTTTTTTGCAGCTACTGTTGAGTTGCCTGAAGTTATTTGGAGCACATGCTTCACTGTTTAACCTTCTTCTCCTTCCCACTTCCCACTCAAGTCTGCCTTCCCTCCTCCTTTCATGCTGTTTTTGATCCATACTGCTTCCTGTTTGTGTTTATTGCTGGTAGTGAGAGTAAATGAACAGCAGTAGATGAGTATCAATTCAAGTAGCAAGCAGTGTGGGACTTGCCAGGGCCAACCTTTCCCAGGCTTCCCAGGGCAAGGGCAGGGAGAACTGGACAGAATTTTTGATGGAGAGTACAGGAGGGTATTTCCCTCTGCAGCGCCGAGCCGTGTTTCAGGGCACTCACAGCCCATGGTCTTTCTCTTACTTTTGATGTAGATTTTTCTTTTTAGAAGCAACAGCCAGTAAGTGTATTCTGAACAGGAGTCTCTGAGAGTTTATTAATTTTTCCGTATTGCCACATCCTCTCCAGTTTGTGTCACTGTAGCCTCCCTGTCGGGAATGCATTCTTGCTCTTTCAGGTCATTTGTCTGGTCTTCGCTGCCCAGCTTCTCACTGTTAAATTGTTCTCTGTTGGTTCAGGCTGGGCTCTAAACAATTTTTAATGCCTTCTAGTTACAAGTTTGGCATTGTATGTTGCTGTTCCTTCTTCTCTGCAAATTAACTAATTGCTACTTTATAGATTCTCTGAAAAATGGAAAATCCAGGGCAATTCTGTAACCTGAGCATAAAGACTGTAGTCTAACAGAGCACAAGGCCCAACAGAGCAGAAAGCCTGTGGCCTAACTCTATTGCTTAATCGAGGTTATATATATTAATAACAGAAACTGCAAAGGTAGCAGAAATTGCAAGTAGGGACAGGCAAGATCAAAATGGCTCCGGCAAAAGTTATTTTAGTCAGGTAGGGTTTTTTATATTTATTGCTTGGGACAAAGTATGAACGCAAGCTAAAATTGCAACAGCAAATAACCCCAGAGCGTGGCGAGTTATACTTAGCTAGCATTAAGGTAATGTCATGTAGAAGCAGAATATTTGTGGTTAGCTAAAGTGACAAAAATACAGCTGCACTGATATTAATCCTCTATTAATCTTGTAAAGAGATGGGATTTTGAGAAATAGAGGTCTTTGGAAGGGATCTACCTGCTTCCTCTGCATAGACCAGTTTTCTCTTTTTAGGCATTAACTGAACTTGTTATTCTGATTTTCTTATTGATAACCCGGCTAAGTAGAGAGCTAAGCTTTACTGCTCACTTATCTGTGAGTTTTATGAGTTTATTTGAAATCCTTGTAACAGCCCTTAAATTCTACTGATCATTAGAGGTCCCACTATGGGAGTTTTACTGATATTTTAATAACTGGTCAGTAATTCAGGATGTGTTTTTAAAGATGCAGCTGCTGGCTAAATACTTTTCAATTTTAATGTGAAAATCTGAATGGATATAATGTGATTTCATAAAACATGGTCCTCACTCAGGAAGGATGAAATGTATACTTCGAGTTATATGAGCACATAGATAACAGTTGAATGCTTCTAAATCTATTGTATATATTTTAAAAACATACCCTGGCTTGAAAGAGAGCATTGCAGGTGGCATAATTCCATTCTGCAGAGGGCAGTAGTATATATATGTGTATCTAATGCATAAATATGAACAATATTAGTATTACTCATTATAAAGTCACTTTTCACTTGGAAGAAACGTGATAAATCGTGTAGTAAGTATCTGTTATTCAATATGGCTACAAAATTTGTTTTTGCTGAGATATAAACAGGAAAATGCTAATATTTAAAGTAATTTGCGGTAGAAATAGGCTAAATTGAATCTGTGAGAAGACAGTCAGCCTGTGCAATTTATGCAGTGCTGTTATATATTACGCAAATTAGATTGGAACTGTAAGGTGTTTGCAAGTTCTAACTTTTCTTTTATTGGTATAGAAGAGGTGTAATAAACTGACCTTCAGAAGGGGCGTTATATATTTGAAACACAATAGCAACTTTGATGTTTTTACTCTCTACTAAGAGGTTAACAGGATCCCATTCTGTTGTCATCTCTTAGCATTTATTTTAGTTCTTCATTTCCCTGGGAAGTGCTTAGGTGAGAAATGTTGGTAGCGAAATGGAGACAGCTTGGGTAGGATTAGAAACCCTTGAGCTTACATTTCTGGACATCAACCTTTCTAACTAAATAACTACTGAGCAGCATTTGCACTCAGTGGAATTTTTTCCAATAGTAAAAGGGGAGGAATCATGATCTTCAAGGTGTTTATAGCTTTGGCCAGTGTACTTTTTCCCTTTTCCAGTTTCCACTCATGCCACTGTGCTTTTGGATCTTTTTTCCCCTGGACAAACACACTCTGCAGTGTTTAAAGACTGTCTGCACCACAGTTCTTTCTTTGAAAAAACAGTGGCTGTTTCCCTCAGATCTTTTATTTTCTGTATTACTGGATTCATAGTTATTGTGTTACCGGATTACAAAAACAGACTGGTGATAAATAATAGGGTGTTCATGACTTTTCCCTCCAGGAAAATACAGTGCTAAAATGTGATTTCCGTTTAGCGAAGCAAATGTTGCAGGTGTCTGTTGATTTTTCAAAGGGAAATTACAAAGCAAATTTGGGACTTCTTATGCCTACACTGTCATTTTAAAAATTGTAGTGTAGGTATCCAACATGGATGTTCAGATTGTATCTCAGATATCAGTCCTTGTGGAATTAAAGTATTGCAGAGGGAAATGCTATTTGATTTGGAGTATGTGCCTTAGATTGTGTTCTCTATGGTTTAAGTGAGGTAACCGGTGAGAGGATATTGCATAGCCAGCTGTTTCACATAGCTTCCCCTGCAGCCTCAGCTGCTGCAGGATGAAACAGCACTTGAGGTGGGGGGATTTTTGAGATGATTCATGCTTCAGCAGGATGAGAACATATTTTAGACAGCTGTACAAAAAGAAGAATCTACAGGATGTTTTAAGGTGTTGGTGCTGTTAGTGCCACTTTCTGACCAACTAGAGAGATTGATATTTGCTCGAGTGGTGGCTTTCTGGTAATAATCTAATTGATTTCTGAGTTAGTGTATTGGTTGTTCAATTGTCATTAGCATCCTCCCTTGATTTTCACTCACAACACTATCTAGCACAGTGAATGCATACTCCAGTTTGTTTCTGTTTTGGCAAATTCAGGTCAGTACAATGCTATGAATCTACCACTTATTTTTAATTAGGTTTCTTTAAAAATGGAGGAAAGGAAAAAATGGGTTATTCCAGGTAGCTTGAAGAAACATTTTAAAAACAGCAGGTATCACAGGAGAAGCAGGGATAGTCTGGTAAAAATGAGCATATGCAGACAGTTATTTGGACCTGATATATTCCTTTTTTTGATGTGGGTTTGGGTACCTGCCTGCTAGTCACCTACTTCTCCATAAGGCAAGGGAAGGCATTTCCCTGTTGCTGGTGTAAGCCACAGAGACAGGAGAAGAGGATGGTTAAGTGGCTCTACCTTAGTCTTGGGGAACATATACGGCAAATGGCTTCCTTCTCATGGAGCTATTCTTTGTTGATAGGTGAGGAGAGGAGAGATACTAAGGTTTAACAATCAGATATGTCTGCAAATTGGCTGAGTCTTCTAGAGGGACCATCCATTTAGAGTGAGTAAGGAAATCATTCACGTTCCTTGACCTCACTGTGACTACAGGATAACTGATCAAGTTGTCACTGGTGTTGGTCTTGCAAAAGAAACACTTACTTGAAAACTGGGGGAAGTACCTTCATATTTACATGGCTTGTGACTGGTGATAAGATCATTGATGTTTTTTCCCAACGTTGGTCGGTCTGAGCTGGATTTAAGTTACACATTTAATATAAGCATCAAAAAGGAATTTGAAAACTGGGTCTTGATACCAGCAGATATTAGAAATAAAAAGAAAATGGAATCAGCCCACTGGTGTTACTTTGCTTTGTTTATAACATGATATCCTAAGCTGGTAGCAATGTAACATAGTATAATGTAATTGCAATGAGATACAGTGCAATATTAACATCTTCAAGTTTTCTATCTAAATCATACCAATATCACACAGACTGTGTCTTTTATTTTGTGTTGCAGAGTTTTATTTGTTGGCAAACACATGTGAAATCAGAGGAACTTGCAAGGAAAGTAAGGAGAGTATAAATAAGTATTGTTAAAGAGCAAGCTACAGTAGCTTTAGAGTGGATGGCTTACTTGGCGGCCCAGATTACACAGTGGTCAAAGGTTTCTTGTTCATGGTAGATTGCTGTTTTATTTGTGCTCAGAGGTGCTGATTTAGGCTCTTTATAAAATGTATTATTTTCCAGGGTGATTGACTGGGGGAAGTCTGATACATTCTGGGTGCTAACTGCATGCCAGACACTGGAGGCTGGATGCAATGTAATCCTCTTGCATCCATTTCATTATTGGAGTCTTTATGTGAGAGTGAAGCAGAGCACGTAAGCCAGAAAAATTTCTATTGACTTCAGTGGATATTGGCTTATGCACCGAGAGGTTAGTTGTAATAGACAGAGTCAGTAAGAGAGAAGACCACAGAGAAAAACCTGTGAATTAAAGTTTTACCACAACTTCCCTGACTCCAGGCATATAAAAAGCCCATGCAATGCTGACCTTTCCCTGCATATGACCCATTCAGGTTTGATGTAAAAGCCTTAGCTGAGGAGCCACAGGTCCAGCCTGGACCCATTCTGTAGCTAAAGAGAGATGTGTTTTTCTAAGAGCTGTCAAGCTATTGCTGTTCATAAGCAGTAAATTTATACAAATTAATTTTAAGAGATGGAAAAAAGTTGAATTTGCTCACAGGTAATACCTTTGGACTTCAACAATGTGAAAAATTTAAAAGCAAGTGAAAAGAAAGAGAGAGAGAGAGCAAGCTATATTTTTTCTTTATATTTAATGAAGCACTATGAATTTCTGGCTCTTTGGGAAAGGTGTATTACTAAGAGTCATTAATGGAACCTAGGCTTAAAATACACTCAGCTGAATTGCTGACTGAAGAAATGTCTATGTAAAACTTAATGTTTTCCTTTTTGTGAATATTTTAGAATCTTTAAAAAAATTTTTGAAGAAAAAAAAATCAATGTTACACTTCTTACCATTTGCTTTAAAAAGGATTTTCCACTTGCTCATTTCCAGAAGGTCATCTCTGAGATGTACAAGCTAGCCCTTCATTTAGGTCTCCTCTTACATTCATATTTAACTTTCTTTCATTCTGTGGCCTTTATTAGCTGAGCTCAAGGAGCTTGTAGCACATTTTAAACAGCAACACTGGGAGGATGTAAATGCAGAATAATGTATCAGGACTCAAATTTGCATGGTCAAATGTCAAAAAAATTAGGCCTTCCCCAGAACCATGTCAAGAGAAATAACATAAGTGGCCAGCTCAACAGCAGGCATGCCATTATCAGTTAGTTCAACCTGTCATCACTGACTGGGAGTGGAAGCAGTGGTCATTAGCTTTAACTCTGCCGGGGAAGGTTGCGCTTCTCTTTATTTTATTATATATATTTTACACCATCTGACAGTATTTCACAGAGCACCACAATGTTATGGTTCCCTCCTTGACAGGGGAAGGAGGGGGAGGTGCAGGTGAGGGAGTAGAGAAGAACACTTGCAATCATCTGTTGTCAGCTGGAGGGGGCAGGAATTGCATTGCCTATCGGATAAATACTCATTTAGAGTAATCACTTTATTTCAGCCCTGTAATGACATTAACAAGCTTGGAATACAGGGAATTACATGAGTCAGAACAAATAATTGAATATTCCACTGCTGGGGAATGCAGCACAAGTCTGACTTAATGTCATGCCATCTCTGAAGCCAGCACTAGCATGCAATTAGATGGTAAGCTTAAACAGCATGTAATTGGCACTACTAGTATGAAAAACATACTATTAATTGTTAAATTCTTACCTGCTTGTAACTTTCATGAAATAAAAGTACCTTGCATGTCTTTTTAAACAAAAAGAACCAGAGGAAACATTTCAGTAAGTTTTTAAGAAAAAAAGGGTCGCTAGCAAAGAAGAGGGGAAGAACTGGAGTCCAGGGATCTAGGAGGAATAACTTCAACACGAAAAACTACAATACTTTTTTTTTGCCCCCCCCCCTTTTTTTTGGAAAGCATTTGATTGAGAAAAGGATGGTAATTATTTAATATATCAAATGCTGTCATATTTCATATCCAAAGGGAAAGGTCCTCATTTGTCCTTTTTTTGTCAGTACATTTGGTCAGTTCACTGTTTTGTCTCCAGATATTGTTGCTCCACAAACTGTGATCTCACAACTCTGAGCCTTTTTTTCAGTCGCTCAGTATTCTTGGGATATGGTTGGTAATGCAAAGGCTTTTTTACAGAAATATGCCAAAGTATCCAAAACTACTCTGGGCTCTGGCAAACAAGGAGGCAGAGGAATCTTAAAGGGATTGATTAACACACCACCTCATAATCTGTCTGATTTATCACCAAACTCTAAGTTTAATTTTTGACACATTCTTACAACATCCCATCAGTATAATTTGGCAAATTCCATCATTTTAAGCATCAACTAAACTAACTTAATCCATCAAATTATACACTCTATGGTAGAATATTAAAAAGACTCAGTTGCATGTATTGTATACATTGAATGATTTGCTAGCAGTTACCACAGGCAGCACAATACCTCAAATATGTGCCAGTTTAGGTAAAGACTAATGTTGGACAGATAGAATGTAAATGCAGAAGCAGCATTGTCTCCATCACCTACCTAGATTAGCTCTGAAAATCAGAGTCTTCTCCAACAGATAGGACATTAAATTTGCAACACCTGAACTAAACACAGTGGAGAGCTTCTCACATTTATTATAAAGATGAAAAGATTAACCATCTTAAAACTAAAATCCTGTTCTGGATCTTTGGCCATTGATTTCAGCAGTGTTGGAGCTTCCTTATATTTAAAACAATAATTGGTACTGCAGTTGCTATTTGTTTTTCTCACCAGTCTATCATTAGGCCACCACTGACCCTTCTGTTGAGACTTGAGCAAAGTACTTTGCTGTAGGAGCATGGCAGGCCTAGGGAAGAGCTCCTTTTTCTAGAGGAGGTTTGTGGGGAAGCCAAAGCCCTGTGCAGCATTTCAAGCTGACAGGTAGGTTTTTCCTTTGAAAGGAGAGAGGAATCTAAGCTGATGGAGAATTGTGGGTTCTGATAAGTGAAGCTTTGCATGGCTAGCCAAGTCTCAGAGATCTGAGACTTGTCATGTTGAACACTTATTTCTGTTTTCTTAACAGAAGAGAATGACCCCACCTCTTGCTTTCCCGAAGATAAGGCATTCTGGGTGATCGTACTTCAGATTATTGCTGGCATTTGGAAAATGTGACCCATGTGTTTGACAAGTTGGCTTGAAGAAAAGCTGACTGTAAAGTGGCAAGCACAAGCTTTAGATTAGAAGGTCAGGTGAAATATCTACTATAAAGGGATGTAGTTGATCCCCGGATGGAATCTGAGTATGCTGCTCCTGTAATGGTGTAGCTTTGAAATATATGAAGCTTTTTAAAAGGAAATATTTGGTGCTTTGCTACTAATGACTAATACAATTTAAATCACATTTACATTATGATTTTTACTCAACAGATGGCATACTCTCAAGTACTTCCATTTATTCTATCAATAAGAATACCTGCAACCTCATCTCTCTTAATTTTAATAATGATACTGCAATTAGCAAATGCATTCACAATTGACCGCTTACTAAAACAATATTAACATTTAAAAACATTGCAATTACTATCAGCAATCTGAACATTTATATTAATTTGCTGTAATTTTCTACCTGTTTGTATGTGTATTCATTCCAAGAAGGCAATATTTTTAGTATATTAGTATTATCTATGCATGTGCCAGGATTTTATATTATTATGCTGGTTCAGTTGTTTCACCTTGGAACTGTACTAGCACCCCTGAAGAGGCAACTAAAAATGTTGATTTATACCAGAGTAGGAATTTGCACATAATATTTATAAAAAACACAAAAATATTAGGAGGTACCTACTGAAGAAAGGTAAATGAATGCAGCGCTGGTTTCCTTGTCACTTCCTAAGTATTTGTCAGGTCTCTTGAGTGCACCCACTCCCCTCTGTGGGTTTGGCACACTGGACTCAAGGTCGGTGCTGATATGGCACAGCTGCATGGCCTTGGATCCAACTACTGTGGAAGAAGTTGTGTGAGAAAGAGCTGTGAGAAGTCTTGTTGGGTTTTATTCCTGTTTTACTTGAGCGCTGTGTTTAAGCTCAGACCCTTGCTTATTGCTGCTGCCTGACCTTTATTGCAGCTATGCCTGCTTGGCCACATACCCCACTGAGCCAGACACCCACTTGTGGACTTAACTGCCTGGTTTGGCTGTGACTTGCCTCAGCATTACAGACTTGTCAGTAGTCTGGACTCTTGCTACTGATCGCTGCCACTAGACCTGCTTTGCTCTTCTTTTTTAGGTACTGCAAGTCTGTGCCCTTGCTGATGAAGCCTCTGCCTGCCTTGCTGCCTGGCTCCCCTTCCCTTATGGAGCACCCAGCCCTTGCTGCTCCTTGTTGGTTTTCTTGGACCTTCCTGAGCCAAGCACCAAGGAGCCTGGCCTCTGGGCTGTGCAAAACCTTTCCCCCACCTCGCAGTCTGTGCTCAGGGTCCTGGCAGCATTCCTAAATCCTTAACAAAGCATATAATAACTTTCATAGCAAAGTAAGTTTGGGAATGACTTCAAGAAGGCCAGCTAGTGCCTTTCCATTCATAGATAAATATACTTAACCCATCCCTTACAGATACCTGTGTAACATTTTCTTCAAAAGCTTTAATGACTGAGATTCTGAACCCTCTCAGGCAACTTTGTCCAGAGTGGAATAGTTCTTAAAATTTTGCCTGAGAGCTAACCTGGGTGTCTTCTGCTACCACTGAAGCTGATTACTTTTTGTTTCCTTCCCACTGATTATGAGAGAATATTGATAATTTTATGTTTTACTACAATTCTTACAATATTTTTAGAGATTCTCCTCAGTACCTTTTTCCCAGGCTGGACAAACATAATTCCTTCCACTTGTCTTCACAGGCCATGTTGCCTAAACCTGTCACCGTTCTTCTCCTGAGCACTTCTCTCATTTCTCTGCTTTCTTGAAGTATGGTGCCGGGAACTGGCTGCTGTGTTCCAGCTGAGGCTGAATGAACACAGAATAGAACGATCTTTATCACTTTGGTAATGTATATGACAGTCCTACCAGTATATGCTAAAAAAGATTTTCCTTTCCCAGCAGCAACATCACAATGTTGTCTGTCAATTTATGGACCATAATAACTCCTCACTGCTCTAGCTGTGCAGTTATTCTTTATATCATATTATGCACTTCTTCAGGCCGTAGTTCTTTGCATTTGCCTGTTGAATGTCTTCCTGACTTATTAGGTTCATTTTAATACCACTTCTGTCTCTGGTGTGAGGCCTTCCAGATCAGTGACATCTGCAAACTGGTAATTTTTTTCACTGCCATTCAAGTTTTAAATTAATGTGTTGAATAGAGTTTGGCCAAAGACAAATTCATGTTCTACTCCAGTTGAAATGTATTCCCAATCTGACACTGATATTCCTCATGTACATATTTTCTACCAAGTGAGTGGTCACCCTATTGTAACTTAATCTCCACTGCCTTTGCTGGTTCACTTACAAGACAATCATAAGGGAAAATATCAAGTTTTATAAAAATGTGTATATCACATCTGCTGCTTCTCTCTTTCCATTATGCCAATTATACTATCAGGGAAGATAAGTAGCTTGAACTGACACTACAGGTTCTTGATGTGTTGGCAAATTCTTTGTCTTCTAAGTGCTTAAAGGCTGATTGCTTAATACGTAGTTCTAGGGTCTTGAAATGAGGCTGTTTTGTAGTTCCCTCCATCTTCCTTTTCCTTCCTTTAAGGTACTCTGCTTCACTTTTGCCACTCTACCAATCTCTCCAAGTTCTCAAAAATGAGCGGTTGAGAGATCACACTGACTCCTAAATGTTGCAGGGCACTGATTCCTCACCAGGGAAGCCAGCTTCTCACCAGGCAGGGAGACATAAGGTGGCAGGGATATTCTGAGGCAGCAGGGATAAGGTACTGATTCCGAGCTAAGAAATCATCGCCAGACACATTCTGGTGGTAGAGAAAGCATGGCAGCCATGCTGAGACTTAGGTAGCAAGGAAGGAGAGGCGAGGAGCAATCCCTGCCGAAGTCCAGAATGGTGCTAAATTTCTCAAATATGGCTTGTTTACACAAAGAGTTGCAATCTCTTCTCAAATGATTTCTGCCAGAAGAATGCATGTAATTTATTCTTCTCACTTTTTTTTTTTTTTTTGTTGGTCTGTTATTCTGTCTGTGATGAGAATTAGTTGTATTTAAGTTTTGGGTATGACTGATGTTGTTATGAAGAGGTAGACCATGTTCCCTTTAGGGGAACTGAAGAGAAGATTCCTGGGCAGGGAATTAATCTTTCCTCCCTCCTTTTGTTTTGACGTTTTTCAGAGGAGAAGCCACCTACATGTGCAGTTGTTGAATGTTCTGATTTCCTGCTATTTCTCCACCTCTCCACTGCAGTAAGCAACCAGAGCAGCTTTGCTTCCTGCTTATCCTCTGATAATTCAGCATTCAGTTGACTAATAATATGGGTATTGAGGAAGCCTGGAACAGGAAGTTTGCTTGCTGACAAAGCATAAATAAGCTTTAGCTTGGTACTTACAGACAGATGTGTATAGCAGCTGGATCTGAAAGAAGATTTGGAGTGCTCAGCACTCATTTGAAGGCTGCATCCATATATGGTTTTCATGTCTGGATGAGCATCATTTTGTGTTGTCAAATACCGCATGGGGGAGAGAGGGAGAGATTATGGCAACATTTGGTGCTTAGCTGCAAGAAGGCACTGATGCCAGAAAATATTTCAGAATAGCTACTTTTCTGTACAGGCTTGAATAAGACCCAAAGGGTGAAAATATTGGATTCTTGTTTTTACTCTGCGACTTGTAGGATAACAGAGAAGGAACATCAACACAGGACCAGAGGATTTTTAAATTTATAAATTGAACTTTCCTTTTATTCGAAGTGACCTGTACCATGTGGTGTTAGGCATGATTCATTATGAATCTTCTCTGGCTATTCAGCTGTTGGTTATTATAGATTACTTCTTAAAGAGAAGGAGCTTTTGCTCTGCAGTCTTTGTTTATTGCTAAGGTGTCTATAACCTCACGAATGCAAGTAGCCAGACTGATCACATGCCAGAATGTAAGCAGGGAAATAAATTTTTATTTCATATCTGAAGACGGGATGATTTTTGATGCAGTTGTGGAATTTCTGACAAGAATGTCAACATTTTTAACTGAAAGATGTGTTATCTTAAGTCGTGTTACGGCTGGAAGAGCCAAGTTTTCTCAAGTTCTCTTCACCACAGACGGAAGTGACAGTAGACTCTTTTCCTTCTTTCTCCAGGATGGGAGTAAACCCACCATTTCTTTATAACTCCCCAGATGGTGTTAGCAGATTCTAGTGGTTTGTTCATCAGCTAGCCTTGTCCAGCACCACAGTGGAAGAGTGGGAATGTGACCTCAGACCCAGTTCCCCTTGCAACTTTCTGAACTATCATTACAGTGGAGATTGCAGAGTGATTCTGCCTGTCTGTACCCCTGCACAGTAAGCTCGAGGTTGGGGGAGTGCGCCATGATTCACCGATCTCTGTCTGGCATTAGGAGTGCTGTGGCAGCTGGCTTCCCCTGCAAGGAAGGAGTTTTATGGATCAGTGTTGCTGTGAAATTAAGAGGATTATAAGAATGAAAGGAAAAGTTGGGTTTTTTTTAAAGAGGTTGAGGACAATGATTCTAAAAACTTAAGAAATCTTAAATGAAGAGATTTGAGTGATCCCTGAATGAGAACAAAGCTGCCATAGGACTCATAGGAAAAGTCATGCCAACGGTGTTTAATAATGATTCACCCAGTATTTGCCTTTCTTGCTGATAATCATAAAAAATACTCCCAATAAAAAGCAGTTTCCAGCTGGGAAAGAGGAATAATACATTTGTATGTTTATTGTACATCAGCAAAGAAGCGTATCAACTTAAAACCAAAAAATAATCCAGTTCCGTGATACAAAAAATATGCATATAATGAATATGGAGTTCTCTGTGCTCACATACATTTCATACACTTCTGAATAAGGGCTGGCATTTTCATGGAAATGGCAATTTTTACATCAGTGTCAGACTGGCAAAGGGCTGGTGAGATGACAAGCCCTCCTGATGTGTTTGCCTGGACAGATGTTTAAGAAGAAGACATTTCAAAGACATCTGCATCTCCATGGCATTCTGAGGTTGTGCTGGTTCATGGCTGTTCTGCTTACTGGTTCAAAGGAGGCTGACAAGGCAGATAAGTACAACATTT
Organism: Haliaeetus leucocephalus; assembly: GCF_000737465.1. Taxonomy (NCBI): domain Eukaryota; kingdom Metazoa; phylum Chordata; class Aves; order Accipitriformes; family Accipitridae; genus Haliaeetus; species Haliaeetus leucocephalus. The sequence continues at coordinate 943,271 of NW_010973351.1, forward strand.
GGCCTACCTGCTCTTCTATTTTTCCTCACCTTGTGGTTTATTTTAAACATTTCTCTGACCTTGAGAAGACTCAGGGGAAGGGATTTAAAATGTTGCAGTCCTCATTCTATCAGGTTGAGTGACCCAGTGCGTATTCCTGCAAATGTCTTTGATATGTCATCCTTTAAAAACCTGTATATAAATATCTTTCATGTCTGTACCTTAACATAGGTGCTGCTTCTTCCACTTTGCAAATTTATGCAAAAACATAAGCCAGCTTTCTTCCTTTCTCTATTCCTGTAAGCAGAAGAGTTTTATAAAAGATACAATACTAAAACCCCTGCTATTAATTTGTTACCTATAGATTCTGAAGAGATGGAGTATTTGTCGTGTTCATAATTTCATTAAAGATATTTTCATCCTTTTCTCTAGTACAGAACTATAGAACATGAAAACTGCTAATACGCAAGTCATTGTCTGTTTCGTATAAATTATGACTGGCATTACAGATTTCATTCTGTGGCAGTGTTAACTATCAGTCCTGGGTTTGTTCATGATTTGAAGTGGATGGCTCTGCATAGGAACTCCAACACATGTCTATGGAATTCAGGGCAAAAGCTGTTCAGGCATAGTGATTTTTTTTAGCCTAAAATCCAGATCATTATTAAACTTGATTAAGATTCAGCAGACCATTACTGCTGCTCAGTCCTACTGATTTCAGTGTGTTTGTGTAATGATTTGTCCCCTTTGAGATCCCCATATGTTAACCTAGAAACCATGTTTACAGATTGTAATCCTTTGTGCTCTACAGGCCTGAGTAATCAGATTACAATACGCCAACTTTAAAAAGACTTGCTGTTTAAACCCAAACTAATTTGAGGCAAGAATCTGGGACCAAGTTTCTTGTTAATATTTTTCCACTGACTTGCTGAACAGTTGTTATAGATAAGACATTGCTATGGTGGTCACAAGGTGAATAGACCTCAAGAAGAATTGTGCAGCCTGAAGACGTTGTCTGTTAAAAATAGATATTTTTCCATTGTTTCCCATACATTCTGATGTAGAAATGCTGTCTGGGGACATGTCTAATAGCTGTAGGGCCTTGGAGTTATAGTTTGTGATGGATGCATAGGCAAAGGTTCCCAAAGAATGGACCACAATGAGCATCCAACACCCTGAATGTTTATTGACATCTTCTGAGTTCACAAAATCAGACGTTAATATTGAGACAAGAGAGTCTTCCCTCCACTGCCCTTCTGGTTCCAAACACAACTAGGACATCCAGAGTTTTTTACACCTTGATAGAACTGGTGTCACACTACAGATAAGTTTATATTAATAAATAAACTAGGGCCAGGATCCTAGTCCTTTAAGCTGTGTACTGTTCATTTCGTATTGCTGAAAAAAAAAGAATCCTAAACCCCTCACATCCCAAAATTTCTGTTAATGTTTGAGAAAACATGCACAAAAATTATTATTTAGCACTGATAATTTGAAAGCACAACTTTTTGTTAGGGGTCCATGGGCAACTGAAACCTTGGGTAGGTGGTAATGAGATTTTTAATTAATTATGAAAGAACATAAAGCACATTTCTTTACAATTAAAAGTATAGCCCTTTGGGGTTGCTACCTTGTATGTGGCCCTTGCAGTTGCTTTCACTGCAGGTACGGAGGCTGAGAAATACCATCTTCCTTTGCTACAATTCAGCCTTTCTCATTAGAAAATGAGACCATTTCAGGCTGTGTGCTGAAGAAATTCAGGGACTTTTACCCATGAGTAGCTTTAGAATGATGTCCAGTTTTCCAGAAATTAGTTTCTCATCAACTCTATTAATTATTATATTTTACAACAGCTGTAGTTTTCTGAGTTAGCATTAAAATGATCCTTACATTGTCTTTCTGCAGTTTTGTTCAGCTGATTAACTCTAACTGGTTTATGGCTATGCCATCCATTTAAATTAACAATCTGCAAAGAAAGCAGATAAAATGCCTCACATGTCCCATTACTGGGGTAGTAATAGTTACTCAATTAGGCACAGCTACTTCAGTTTCCAATCTGTTCTTTAATGATCAACACAAGACATTAATTTAAAATATTATTAACCAACAAATCTATTTAGAGAGATGTGTTTTAGCAAGTAGAAACAACATTAATGGTGAGAAAAACATGCTGTTTTACTTACTAAACATCTACACTATAATTGCTGTCACATCTATGAAGCAGTACAGTGTTACAGACTTTCTAATTGTGACCTCTAGTTGCAAGAGTATAGCCTGATCGATTGTCCATTGACTTTCACAGGCGATGAACTAGGAACATTTCTGAACAATTTTTCCCATCGCATGGATGGGGGAGTGGGGAGTTGAAGGTGGGGACAGTCCCTATCTTGCTATAAAGTTTATCTAGCATTTGATATGTTTTGGGAACTCCTGTGAAATAATGGTAATAATTAATCTTTAACAGTTATTTAAGCAGCTGCTGTGTTAGCAATCCAATAACAAAATTGGTCATAGGGAACATAGCTCAGAACAGGGAGACATTAAAAAGACAGTTTGATGACATATAGCAAGTCCTGTTCTTAAGCATTAACATTTTTACACACTGGAGAAAAATAAAATGGAACATACTGAAAAAACTCTGACAGTCTTTCTGTCTCAGGAGCACTACTATGGAGCTGCATTTATACCTTAATACACTTCCAGTATATTCAGTGCTGCATTTGCAAAATGGCAGCTCTGACTTGGAGAATTACTAGCATGTTCTGTCTCTAAAATGTGAAAAGCATGACTCATTAATAATTTTAACATTTTAAAAGTGGAACTTTACCACTCTGTTGATGCTGCAAACATAGGAAATCAAATGTGTTCCTACTTCCTACATATGTGCTACTAGGATTCTGAAGCTGAGTGCTTCTATGAAGATTGATTAAACATCATACTAATTCTGCACAATCAGCATGTTACACAGTTTTTGTAGGTGGGTAAGCCAAAGCATGGAGAATCTGCTTTTCCCAACATTACACAACTAAGTTGATACCCTTGAAAACACCGGAAAAAGAGTAAAGTAAGGAAAAAGTATGTGGAAGTGTGAAATTAAAAAAAAAAAAATTTTGCCTCAGCGACTGATAGCTGGAAAAAGATTTTGTGGTTTATTGAAACCAGAACATATAATGAAATGTTGTGATGAAAGGAAAAAAAAGTTAAAACTCCCTTGAAAAGACAGATATCATTAGATCAAATTTGCTTTTAAACTTATCTCCCTGTTGTATCCTTGCAGATATATTTTCAAAGTACGTTCTTTTCATCAAACATCCCATAATACTTTAACTATAAAATGATTGGTAGCGTTATTATTCACAATTAAAACAAAATGGTGCTTGTCAAAATAAATGAACAAAGTACAGTCTCTGATGCAGTATCCTTGACTTTTTTAATCCTGTTTGTTTATTTACACACTAATTGCAAAAATTGATAATCCACATGAGGTCACCTAGGTCCATGCAAATGAGTTTTTACTGTATGTTCTGATACTGTAAATATTTATGTAGCTGTCCAAGTTATTGGAACTAATCACTATAATTTTTCTGTAAAGGGCAGGTTCCTCTGTAAGAGCTTCCTGAAGGGGAAAAGACAGTAAGAGAAGAGTTTTTTCTAGAAAGGTTCTTTTTAACCTTAATATGCAATATTATTTATATTTTGTATAGTTATATAATTGTATAATAATATGATTGCATACTATCATCCACATATATCATGGTATAATATACCATGACATAACCAGTCTTATTTGCTCTGTTCAAACAGTGAATTGACAATTCCAAACCAAGTTGCAGTCACCTTGGAATTTTGGGGGAAATATGTGAAAATACATTTCAGCATATTTCTAAATTTTCCACTGGATCACTTATTAGGTGCTAGATAACCATTTTTACAATGGACTGAGGTAGATAAAATCTCAAACATTGAGGAATGTAACCTCTTTATCACAAAGTTTCTTCAAGTGCCATATATATTTGATGAACATACACTGATAATGTCAGACATTATTATTTTTAGTAATAAATAATGACTTACAAAAGTCATTAAGCTTTTGTAATGCTTTTTGTCCACATCTAGAATCATAGAATCATTTAGGTTGGAAAAGACCTTTAAGATCATTGAGTCCAACCATCAACCATGCCCATGAAACCACTAAACCATGTCCTGAAGTACTTTATCTTCACTCTTTTTAAATACCTCCAGAGATGGTGACTCAACCACTTCCCTGGGCAGCCTGTTCCAATGTCTGACAACCTCCCTTGCCACAACTTGAGGCCATTTCCTCTCATCCTATCTCCAGCCACCTGATAGAAGAGACCAGCACCCACCTCACTACAACCCCCCTTCAGGTAGTTGTAGAGAGCGATAAGGTCTCCCCTCAGCCTCCTTTTCTCCAGAATAAACAACCCCAGTTCCCTCAGCTGCTCCTCATGACTTGTGCTCCAGGGCCTTCACCAACTTGGTTGCCCTTCTCTGGACACGCTCCAGCACCGTTTGTATTTTGGCATGTTGGGATTCCATAGAAGATTTAGAAATATCAAGGTTTCTTTAACCTTTCTGATAATTATCCTTAACATCTTAGTTACAAACATACAAGGTAAGTCATACTATGTGGTTTATATTAAAACCTGTCTATAAATGTCAAATGCTTATTCCCATTCAGATATTTAAGGCTTCATTATGTGTAACAATGCAGAATTAAATGGGCTTGGACTTATGTTTGTCCCTGTATATACTCATAAATGAATCCTTGAAGGAACTACAGTTTTCCTGTTAAAAAGAAGTGCCGTATCTTCTTTCATTTAGGGAGAGTTTCAACGAGTTTCAGTCTCTCTTTATTAAATATCAGGTGAAGCTGCAAAAATTATTCAGACAATAGGATGGTTTAGTAATTGCACTGAATAAAAAAAAAAGAAGGAAAGCATGATGATAGAAATGTAGTTGCTCTGTTGTTCTATTGGAAAATTCAGGATTCTGAATCTACATCTTTGTAATAAAATACAGGCATTAACGATTGTATGGTTCTGCAAAAGAGAACTGCAGATATTAACCACATGGAGAGTACAGCACATCAGAATTTATATATGCTGCTTCAAAATCAGTTGTACATGCAAATATTTTAATGGAAGTATTTTTAAGGTTATTTTAAGTTAATTTTAAGATTAAGTTTATAAAAGGGCCTTGACTGCATCTGCATTAAAATATTACATCTGCATGTACATATGGAGAATATCTGCATTCATACACACTAGTGTGCTCTCATTCTGTAAAGTTACAGCTGCAAATCTCTAAGTGTTAAGATATTCCCTCTAGCGTTAAAGAGACAAAGTGTGTGTGAACTCAGATTTGCTCAATGGTAGACATGTACACAATTAGGCAAACACTAGCATTTGTGAATACGTTCCTTAACCTCTAAATATTGTGGAATTGTTTATGGTTAGTTTCTGATCTCAATTTGTTGCTGATAATGGCAATTGCTTTCTTCCCCTTGGCCACTAAAATGTATTTTGAGGGCCAAACATACACTATGTTGCCTGTTGTTATGACTTTAAAATGTCAGGTTTAATGTTCTTGACATTTTAAGTTCCATATTCAGTGTACTTAATTCGTATTGTTGACACACATTGGATTCAAGTGACTGCCTTTAACAAAAATAACTTTTTTTTTTTTTAAAAAGATTTTCTGTGGTTTTTGAACCACAAGCAGACAAGATCCTCCAATCATTTTCAGAGGTAATTGTCTATATGTTATCTAGTCCTGAAAAGGCACAGGATCTATACTACCAGAAGTGCTGTCATGCCTCTTGATCCTGCAACCTGATATAAAGTAACACAACTCATATTTACATCAGTATAAGCTTGACATGTAAACAAGAATGTAGTCTCCTTCTTCCCCTTTCTCCTCTGAGAGGAGCAGGGGCTGGGGACAGAATGGAGAGAAGCTTTCTGCTAAAATCTGCTGGAGAGAAGGGGAAATAAATGAGTACATAGGCATCAGGAACATCCTGAGACATTGTTCTTTTGCATGAGGAGTGAAGTCACCAGCTTACATGTTTCTTCTGCTCATTTTGTTGCCTTTCCTGGGAAAGATTTTAATTTTTTAACTTGAGGTACCATAGGATGGTAGTTGCATCAATAAGACTGTAGACATTTCTTTTGCCATCTCAGTAATATTGTGATTTGTTAGCTTTGGTTTATTTCCTGTTGAAGGCACCTCTCAAGCTGAAGGTCTGACAGTTGTGTTGATTCTGATCCACTGTTGATCTTTGGGCGCTTCATGCTCTACTTTACCAGAGATGAGTTTTGCTGCCTACCCTTACTGCTCATTGTTTCCTTGCAGAGATGGCAAGTTCCTTGAGTATGGTCTTAGGCTCATATGTTAACCTTTTGTGAGATACTGGACGAGTTAATGTCTCAAACATTGTGGTGGGACAAGTTCTGCATAACAACAAACCACAAGTTAGAAGCCGATCAGCACAGGACGTCAGCAACAGGAGGAGGAGGTTGTGCAGGAGGATGCACAGTTCCATGTTCCGATATGCTGAGTGGGGCAGCTCACTATGTATGGCCAAAGATCAAACAATGGTTCTGTCTGCACGGAGGGAGAAGTTACTCCCCAAAACGACCCCCAAGCCCACTGACCCATTTCTCGAAGGTTCTGAAAGCACAAACTGCGCATGAAACCTAATTAGCCTAATGAGTTGGAGTGCCTGCCCGAAGGAGGGGCAAGGAGATTATTAAAGAGCACGAACTGAAGCCCCACGCACAACCCCCCTCTGGAACTGGACCTCTAGGATGGCTGCACCAACACTGGACCCAGGACTGGTGAAATCTTTCTTTTCTTTTCCTCTTCCTCTCTCTGTCTCTCTCGCTTTCTGTCTCCTTTTTCATAATCCCTACACCTCATCCCTTTAAGACATAAAACCGTTGACCAAGTCTGGGACTAGGAGTGGATCCAGCCGCCCCTAGGCTCTTCTCTGAGACAGAGTCTAGAAAGCAAGGGGGTCTGCTCTGAACCTCATGACTCAACAGGAGGGATCTCCTTATTCCCTGAACTGATGTATGTGGTTACCATGGGTTACACTGTTTACTGAGGTAGTTCCATGCCAATTCCTGTTGTGAGAAGCCCCGCCACCTACTGTTACACCTCCCAAGTTCAGGCTGCTTCTGCCATGAATAAAACGTTCAACTGATCGTTTCATCTTAATTTAGCCCGAGGGAATTCCAAACTCACCACAACCCCTCCCTGGCCTGTCCAGCCTGGGTTGTGACACCTTCTCCTCTCTCAAGTCCAGATGCAGCAGCCACGGTCCCCTTTCTGAAGCTTCTGGAGTTAAATTCTTAGAAACTGGTAGCATGCATAGACTTCAAATCCGTTGTCTCCATTATTTCATTATTTAGCAATGTCTTAGGTCTGACATAAAGACTTTTGCGCCTCATGTATGAAGATCAGAGCTGTTCAGACTAATTTCTAACATGTTAATCATTCCATGAACTCTGTTTGCAGACTGCTGAGTGCAAGTTGATTGTTTATGGATATGCTTTGTTACATGGACAATTTTATATGAATAACCTTTGAGAGTGAATTGTTGAACTGTTTGCTTCAGCTGTTCACTCTGTGCTGTTCATTTCTCATGCTGAGTGAGTGGCCACTTCAGCTGCCTAGGACTGAGTTTGCTCCCTGATTGAATGACTGAAACTTTCAAAATGCAATCAGAAATGAATAATATATGATAAATGCTTATGTTCACACATGGGTAGCCTGGTTTGCATGCAAATACTGGAATTCAGATTGTTCTCAGTGTTTTAGAATATCTCTAGGAATGGCCTGAGAACATGAACTCTCATGGTGCATTATTTTAAGCATTCATAGCACATCACTGTTAAGTGTAAGAGCGCTCTCTCTCCACCAGAACTTTCATGGTCCTGCATGTTTTAATGGGCTCTTCTTCATTGCCATTGGGGATCCATATCCTCCATCTCTCAACCCAGTTAATAAAATTGCCTTCAGTTTTGTTTCGTAGTAGGAGATGGTAGTATTGCTCCATTGCTACTTGAATATAGAGGGGCGATGGCAACACCAGAGATCGGGTGGCATCATGACTCTTTTGACGGGTGAGCTCAAAGTGGTATGTTTCATTGTCTTCTAGCAAAGAACTCTTTTGCATGACCTCAGGGGAGAAATCTGATTGATAAAATGGCAGTTATGAATTGAATTTCCCTACACCTTAAAATAGATAAATGCTTATATACAAATATATATTCATATATATACATACATATATAAACAGATACATACACATACATACATTTGTGTGTGTGTATCTCGTGGTGGAGAAGACTAAAAGGCAGCTATTGCCCAGCCTTCACAAGTAATTTGGAATTCTTTACCCTCTGTGTAAACATCTAACTGTACTCTCATGAGTCCAGTGTTTCTTCCCTGGGTATTCATCCCTGATGGTCATTGTAATGGGGTTCTTCTGGGGTTATGAAACTAGCAAGGCATGTCAGAGAAGGTACGCAGTGCCTTCCCCAAGGTTGCTGCAGCATGGAGATGTTCCTTAGGCTGATATAGTTCCTGGTGTCTTCATTATAGGCTGCTGTTATAGAGGTCTGAGCTGACCTTCAAGAAGCTGTCCTAGAAATGCTTCATCCACTGAAAGTTTGCAATTGTTTTGTCTTGGAGTGAATTCTCCTGGCTCATCGCTAAGTCTTAAATCTGCAGAGGAAGCTAGTAGCAAGTTAAAAGAATTTCTCAACCAGTTTCGACCTGAACACATGCTTCTGCATGTGTTCAGGTTAGGCCAGAAATCCAGCTTGAGAAAATGAGAGAAAAAATGCATGGTGAGAATGCCATTCTCTCTGCCTCTCAGAGAAGAAGCAACTGGTAAGTGACATAGAAGCAAAAAGAGAATCGGAGGTTTCAAAATTCTGACTCAGTAGTGTAGCCTTGGCTTTCAGAAGCTGGGTACAATAATGTCTATAGGAGCTGCTTCATCTTTTTAAAGGAGACATCACCCTCTCAGTTGAAGGAAGTAACTATTCCCTGTATGTACCACATTTTTTGACATTGAGATGTTTTAAGTTGAAAAAGGCAGCTGAGTCCACCCGGAACATCTGCAGGCCACATGGGATTCCTGTGGCCTTACCATCTCTCTTTACGAAGAAATCTACACGATGCTTTACATTATACATATTTGTGTATGCATAGTGCCAAATAGCACCTTTAATTATATCAGCATAAAGAGGGATACAACAGCTATCAAACATCAAAAGTTTTTACCATCATGTGCATTCCTATCACAGCTATCTGTTGACTTCTTGGACTGTTTTTCCTTAGTACAATATATCTATATTCCATATGCAAATTCCACTGTGAGTGATTTGCCTGTTTTGTAAGCTAGACTGCACCTGTAACATGTGGGATTGAGTTAAAAATGACAAGCAGACAAGCACAAGGCACATTATCTTGACAAACTCAGCCTCCAAAAATTAGCCTGTGCCTGAATTATTAAAATAACAAGGAATATTTCACTCAGCTGTGGAGAAATGCTCCTAATTGTCCACTTTAGCCAACTTCTTTCAGACTTCACGATCGGTCAATTTACGGTAGCGGCTTGCAAATTCCTGAACTCCCATTAGAGAGAAGTGCAACAGCAGTCCAACACACCCTCATTTATTTTAATAACCTGCCAAGCAGACATGAAAATGTTAAAGTTGGAAGGCTATAACATGACAGGAACCTGACTTGTCACAGCCACATTATAATCTAGTTAAACTACTTTCTTTCTGCCTTTCATGTCTTTTCAGGTAAGTGGAAAACTAATTGTCAAATTACTAATTTTGTTGGCATTAATATCAATACTAAGGCTAGAGAAGCATGAACAGATAGGCCTGTGGTTTTTCTTCATATTGTGCTTGGATGCTGGAAAGCATCTGAAAATATAGAAGGATAAAATCAGAGCCCAGTCTCTATCAACACTGACCTATTTATTTTAAGAGGCATCGAAGCTCTATAAAAAGGCTCGTTAAAGTCTCTGGGTTCTTTTATTATTATTTAATGCCTGGAAATCTTGTTTACTTCAATCTTGTTTCCTTTGTGCATAATAGTGTACCTGATGTAACAGGGCCAGTATTCACATCTAAAGTATTAATGGCAGAGTCTGATCTTGTAGGAGAATACAAGGAACTGCACTACCAAGAAAAAAATCTTCAACAATGTCAGGGTCACACTATCTTTCAAGATCAACTGTAAGTAGGTCATGCTTCAACTGCAGGCAGGGTCACAAACATTAGTGCAAAAAGTGCTTGGGATGGTTGAGGAGTGTGTTGAGAGAGCCCTGGACAGCTCGGGTGACTGGAAGGAGGACCTACTTGTGATAAACATGGAGATATGAACCCAGCTACAGACGTGCTGCTAGAGCCTTATACTTACAAGGGGTTACTTGCCCTACATGACATGAAGGCTCCTGGGTGCTTTCTCAGAGCAGGACTGAGTCTATTACTTATGTCTTCAATCCATTTTTCTCTTTGTTTGTTTGGGGTTTTTTTGGGGGGGGTGGGGGAGTTGTTTGCTTGCTTGTTTGTTTTTCTTGCCCATTTGATGATAACCTATCTGGGGAATGGAGCTCGGCTTCAGAAATGTTTGCACAGATTTTACTGGCCATCATGGCACAGATAACTTCCTATGAATAGTAAGCCTTCCACAAAGAAGAGTGAGATGCCTTAATAACAAAAGCAGCACAGCCTTTCCCAGCAATACATGGAAAATTTTCCTATCAAGTACTTAGCTTTGCCTCTATTTCATCTGGAACGGCCCTCTTATAATGGGTCTAGGGTACAATGGCAAGTCTTATTAACTGTGGTTTTGCAGGGAGCTGAGTCTTCAGGTTGTAGAAAGAATTCACTATTTCTTGTACAATTTGGAACAGAAGTTTTTTTCCATTGTCTTTTACCTGCTGTTTTTTTCTCTGCTGAAAAGAAATGTGCAGAAGCCTATTCCCACAGACTCTTAGCACATCAGTTCTGTCCCAGCTGGAACCAGAAAATGTAGCATTGGAAGACAAGACCCTTGATGTACTAATTAATAAGAATGTGATTGCACTCGAGTGAGTCCTGACGGCTTTGTAAATATTTCCTTGTGGAGAGTATGAACATAGGCAAACCCATAACAGCACTGAGCAGCGGTAGCTCTGTATGGGACTGAAAAATGAAACTCTGAAAGATTCTCTATGCTTCTGTCTGTCTTCATGCCCTCCTCTCTTCTCACCACTGTCACCATACTTCATGCAAAACGGGTTGGCTACTTTTGGGCTATGACACAAACAATTGCAAAGTGGCATTATTGCAATGAGCAGAAAGAGAAGAGGGGAGGAGAAGGAAAGTAGGTCTGCTGGAACACAAGCAGGGAAGGGCAAGCTAAGTGGTACAGTTAGCTTTTCAGTTCCCAGAAGATAATGAGGATCATGTGCAAACTTGGGATGGTAAATGAGGCAGCTAAGGGTATAAGAGCAGTCAAGCAGCACTGAGACTGGGTCTTACAAATAACTGTTTTTCTGGTGTTGCTGGCAGAGCAGGGCAAGTTTCTGTAGTCCCCTGAGAACTGGATCACCTGAGAGCAGCTGTTACAGGGCTTCACTCAGAGGAAAATGGGAGCTACTTTATGAGATGTTAAACTGGCTTTTGAGAAAACTCACTGATTCCCAGAAAGACTGATGGTTTGGGTTGGATGGAATTTTTGCTAAATCATTTTTCTGCCTAATTAAAGCTTTTTGAATAGTTAGAAATTAATAGAAATACAATGATTTTGTGTCAGTGACACTGTGCTCAGGTGTGGGTGTTTGACACATGTTCTCCTGTACTTGGTTCTTCCTGTCAGCAATCTACAAAGTACTTATAAATGTGCTTTTTACTTTTCCCACTGTCTGTTTTAAAAATGTCTCCATTTTGGGAGACAAGAAGACAGCTGTGAATGTTTAACTTGCCATTAGCATCTATATTTTATGTTTGAAACATTTAAAAGCTTCTGTTTTAAATGAAGATAAACACATCCCCCAAAAGCTGTGCAATGCGTGACACAGAACAATTGAGTAAGCATCAAAGTGCTTAATAGATAAAACAGTGCTGGATGTGGTAAAATAAACAGGACTTAATCCCTTTATAACTTGAGTAAATAAATACAGCTTTAATTCAGATACAGTTTTGCCTTTAGGTTGCTCTGTTCTGTTAACACCTATCTGTCAGCGGTAATACCATGTAAATGAGCCACTCTGAGCCTTTCCCCTTGCATCTTGTTTAATCCTCTTCCATTCTTCTAATCATCCTACACACAGAGGCCAATATCTATTTTCATCTGGCAAGATAGGATCTCCTAAGGAATTAAAGACGGTTTCCACTTAGCTCCACAGTAGGCAAAGGCTGGGCTGTGATCTAGGGCTTTAGGGACTTCTCATAATGCGCTGGTGCTCGCTAGATCGAAGAATTGAGTTCTGGCTACTGGATTTTTAATCCTCCTGTGGCTGATGTTGGGAGCTCCAGTGATTTAAGATCTTTGATTACTCAGAGCTTGGCCCTTTGATTGAGTGAACTTCTGAAGACAGTGCGTGACTGATTTCAAGTTAGTGGTTTTAAGTAACTACTGGAAAAAATAGATAGGAAAAGCCCTGTGATTAAGATGCACAGTCTCTCTTTTTAATTGACTTTCTGAAGCTATCTGATGCTTTACTTTCTATACACAAAAGAAGAACTGTATAGATCAGTATTTGTTCTAATGAAGAACTCAAGTGTCACAATATTTGTCTGTACTTGTTTGCAGTGACATGTCTTTTAAAACTGTAGACACTAAGGGATATATTTTAAAAACAGGGCATGTATTAGAAGTAGCAGCATATGTAGCCTTAATGCACAGGGTGAAGTTAAGCACTTGATATCATTTCAGTTTGCAATACATTTTCAAAGACTATGTATTTGCCAGCAGAAGAACTGTACATGCATAAAGGCAGGTAGGGGCCATGGAAAGCTGTTTATGTTGGTAGTTTGAAGTATTAGCAGTTTGTGAAACCGAACATAGGTATTTTGATGCATCTAACCATACTCTTGCAGAAATGTCTGAGAGCAGTCATTCTGCAGCAGGTGAAACTTCTCTGCTGAGAAATGTTCCAATAACATTTGCCTTTTTTGGAAATAAACCAACTTTTTTGTAAAATACAATTTTAGTGCAGTTACCTTGTTTCACTGTGGTACTCATGAAAAAAGAGTGCAGATATTGGCTATTTATATCTTAGATGCCTGTTAAAAGCAACGATACCCTTCTTGTTTAAAAGGTGAGATAAAATAGAGTTACCATTTCAGTGGGAGCATTGCAGGAAACTGTTCAGTTGTGTCTCTTGTTTGAAGGTCCAGCATCTCTTCCTTGGTAAATAAAAGAGAAAGTAAGGATAAGAAAATTGGCTTAGGAAAAGAGTGAATATGTGGGAGCCAATTCAGCTTGCCCACTCATCTTATGGGTGAGCTGCAGAATTATTAAGAGGCATTAGTGAGCTATGGAGAGGTCCCGGATTTATTTTCATGTACTCGGATTTTAAATATGAAGGGATTGAAAGAGACTGTGTCTCTGACTTATTTATATCAACATCATTTAGCATTTAGGTTCACATTTAAGCACATGGTCACTTTCTTGGAGAAGAATGGGAAAGAGCTGGGAAGGATATTACCTTCCCAGTGGAGGGCTTGGCCATGAGAGAACAGAGTGCACGCAGACTTCTCCAGAATACTGTACATCACTTTTTTTCCCAGAAGTAGAACCCCATGGATGCACAGGGCAGATAGGCAAGAGCAGCTCCTCTGAGTCTCTAGTATAAAATCTTGCAAGCTAAAGCTTGCCCTTATCAAAGCTTTTTTGTTTTGACATTAGGATTATGAACTATCACTTTGGAGCGACCTCGCATGTTCCTTTAATGATAAAGCTAGGGCTTCCGAAGTAGGATGGTGAGTGGGAATTGAACCCCTTCGCTATGTGGGAGCTGAGTTTTCCTTCTCCTGTCTTACTTGCCACTTAATTGTCAGGTTCACAAAACGTTGCAGAAGGATGCCGCTTTTTCTCAGTGAGTCAGACACAGGGTATTAACCATGTTTCAGGACAGCTACCAGCAGTTATAGATATCATTCCTATTCACTGGGTATGTAAATTCATTCTATTTGCACCATGAACAGCTGGTTGCTTGAAAAGTATAAATGACACTGCATCTCTATTGACCTTGTAGATAAAGGGTTTTTTGTATATACTAATATAAGACATTTTGTGTGTTTTGTATATGTTTCAATCTATAAACCACATGTGTGCACATCCCCTCACTCCCGTATATGTGTTTATATGAATGTGGTAGCTTCGGGAGCTATGACAACGATTATCATTTCTCCTTTAGCGAAGTAAAGTCTTGCTTGTCTTCTCCAGTGAGGGTTTCTGGTGTATTCCCTTCACCCAGCTGTCTGTTCAGAGCACAATGTCAGGTTTTCCTCCATGTTTCACTCCCTTGTTGCTTTTGCTTTGTGAAGTCGCTGTTAGCTTACTGTTTTGGGTGCCTGACTCACAGTAGTTTTACGTCTTTCCCACAATTCTCTTTCACAAGCTAATGTTTGCAATCCTCCCAGATTTCAGCTTTTGCATGGGAGCTGCACTGACTGGAGAATGGAAGTGTTTGATGCTGATACCCTTTTGTTCTATGTGAACATCCTCTGTAATCTTCTCGAGCAGGCTTTAGGGAATATGCATCTTTGCTTTTGCACTTGAAACTGGGCTGGGTGAATATGCTAATAAACTGTACGTATGAGTTTGGGATTCTCATTTGTATAGTGTAGACCATTCTGCTGCATTTCCGATGGGCACATACTTGGCCATTTGGGCATGCTTTTATGTATGCACATGATGTGGCAAATCTGCATAACCAAATATTGAACAGTATAACACTCCCTGTATAATCATTCATTAATTTTATTAAAGGTGGGCTGGGACTGGAATGAGGATTAATTAGAAAAAGTAAAAAAGCATAATTAGTAACGTACTTTTCCTCTCACAGCTTTCTTTTTCTCTGGATTCTTTTTCCTGGTGCCCTAATTATTTCCCATCTTTTAAAATTCACTTTAATTTCAATTTAACTCTCCCTGGGCATGCAAACTTGACAAGTTTTTTTTTTCCCAAAGATTGATTGACAGCAGTTTCGAAACTGTCACAGTGCTAATTAAAACCTTGAATATGTGTCTTTATGAAGCCTGAAACACTCTGCACTGCTGCAAAATCCTGGATCTTGTGTTTTGAATGAGGTTTTTTAACAGCTAATATGAAATCATTATAACTTGCCTTTCCTCAGGCTTGATATCCAGCTCTCTCCTTCACACTTTATTTATCACTGAATTTAGAGCTTATGTTGACAACATGAGAAAGAGAAGCCCTCTCAGGCAATGATAGCCAATGTCTAGCCAATGTCTTTTTACACTTTGCCTTTTCTGCTTGGCAGAGCTGGGCAGAGTTGGCCCTTACCAAAGTGCAGCATGGTTTAATTCACAGTCCTGTGGATACCCAGGGAATTCATGTTAGGGATACAGTGATCATATTTTACCATCTCTGGACTGACTGACTCTACTGGAACTGTGTTGTCCGGAATCTTCTACCTTACACTTAAAAAAAGAATATTGATAGCATAAGGCGTTGATTGCTGTATGCATCAGACTTGGTCTTGCTTTCTAGCTTGCAAACTTTCTGGAGGCCAGGGTATTCCCAGAACTGTGAGAAAGGCACGGCTGGAGGCTAAGGCAATTATCTGCCACTAAGCCACAATTGTAAAGGCCAGGTAGAATAACAGTCCTTGCATTCAGTTGGAATGTGCTTGTCTTCCTCTCTCTAACCCTTTATTAGTCAGTTTTCCAGTAAAGCAGAGAAAATTACACAGAGGCAGGGTGAGGATTCTGCATCCCTTCCTTTACAGCAACCAGTAGAAATGGTTAACTGTGCAAAGCTGTGTGAGAAGATATACTGCAGCAAGCATACTACCGGTCCTGGTCAGAATGTCCAGAGCAAGTCTTGCTGCTTCTCATGGTCACAATAGCACCATGGTACCTCTTTGTAAGTACAGTTTGTTTCATACAGTAATATTTAGTGTGACAATATTGATTACATGAATAAACCAAGTGAAACTGGCCTGACAACTTGTTTTGAGAATCTACTTAAATATGTTGCACAAAGGCATTAGACTAAGTAATCTGTATTTTCAAGTTTCGGGTTTTTTGGGGGGTGTTGTTTTTTTTTTTTAAATTGCCTATCTGACTATATACAAGTGATATATTTGGATATGAAGTCTTACACAACACTTAAAAATGGGCTCATTTTCTGTTTCTTGTTGACATAAGCATTCTGGAAGATTGCTGTAGTTAAAGAAATTTTTTTACTTTTTAATACAGAGTGATCAAAAATAGAAAATATCACCCTTATTTAGTGTAAGTACTCTTGTACTAAATTGTGTGACAATTGAAAGTTCAGCATTGTCTTTTCTGAGTTAAACTGATATTGCTACAGGTGATAATACTTGCAGAAACAAAATCAAAATTTAAACTGTTTGGCTAACAGTTCTTTCCTTTCTCAGACACTCAGCTTCTGGTTCCTTAGCTTTAGCAGTCTTGTAATTGTTAGTTCTCTCAGCCACCATGCTGCTTAGTCCCTGATTTCCCTATTCTAAACATACAGCAAGATCATCAGGATTACCTGCTGGGGAAGGCACTGGCTTTTCAGTGCCTGAGACCTTTCTGAATGCGATGCGCTACCTGTCAGACTCAGCCACCTCATCTGTAGGCCTGAATATCCAGCGTAAATCTTTTAGTGTGAGTGCTTTTGCTCTCTGTCTGAATGGCTATGTTTTCATCCTCATGGTCTTCCTCTGCTGAATCAAGGTCAGCAAGACTATCCAGACGGAAGGACAGGAAAACAGTATAGTGACAAGAGTTAGCAGAGCTCAGTATGAATTGATTGGTGAAGGATAATTTCAAAAGATCTCAGCTGCTGTAAAACCAGCCACTAAAAAACACAGCATCTCCTCCAGTTGATGATAAGGATGATCTGACTCTTGCCTCTCCATCCCCCACCCCATGCACACTGCCTATGTATTTAGAATGTATGTATTTCTTAAGTCCCTGCCTGCATCACTCCTCTGTCACAGTAATTTTCATGGGAAAAATTGCTATCCATCAATTTGTGAGCTGTTGGACTTTTTAGGAATACATCATAAGCATATCAGGGTATTGAGAAGAGAGGTGAAAATGCATTTAGCTATGGAGGGCAAAAAGCAGATGTCAATGATACATTTTTCCCTTCCCTATGCAAAAACCTTTCTGGAAAAATTATTATAAGGAGCTAACACAGTTAGTCTTAAGTAACTGCTTTTACCACATATATTCAGTCTTGGGTAGAGTGACGATTGCTTACACTTCTGATTTTAATATGAGCATTTGCACAAGAAATTGTGTCTGGTGATAGTAACTGCCTGCTGTGGCAGTGATTGTGCCTAATTGCAGACAGAAGATATCCATAGGTCCATCCTCAGTCAAAAGCTGCTCATTTGGGTCCTCTCTGCTCATAGAAGTGGAGAGGATTATCAGATTTTGACTCCTTTTTACCTCAGAGGCACCTTTATCAGTCCCTGAACACTGCACATTTTCAAATAGAAAGATTACAATTGTTTAAATATAAACATATGAATTTTCTTTTCCCCACTTTGAAATTATTGGTAGTACTTATAATAGAAGTGCCCTGATTAAGAAGAGCTAGGCTCTCTATAACATGTAATATAAATACTCTTGCCTACAGATGCTTATAATGTAATTTTATGACAAGCACAGTAGATTATAACCAGCTAAATACCGGATGGGAAGGTGGTAGGACAGCATAATGATCTTGTTTTGCATGAAAAGCAATAATCTTAGTTGATCACACTCTGAGACAGACTATAGTTCAAAAAAACGAATAAGTATTAAATAAGACAGAAGATGGTAATTTATTTTTTCTGAGCAGGACTTTCTTATCAGCATGCAGACACTGGAAGCTCCCTTCTCCTCTTGATGGGTATCAGAGTGCAAAAGGTCTAGCTGATAAAATTCTTTAATGATCTAAAGGTAACTTTGGGAAGTAAAGGATATCAGATATTGGAGGCTGAATGAACTATTGCTCTCTGTATAGTAGCAGTGGCTTATCTTTCATACAGTGAAAAAAGTGAGGAAAATTTGAGGCAGAATGACTGTTTATTTGGCTTTGTAAATCTGGATTTAAACAGCAGATAGAATGGAGAGAATAGGGCAGTGGGAACCACTGTGGTTTTCGTTTTTCCTCAATGAATTTGTTTCTGTTAGTGTTCTTGGACCACCCCCCCACCCCCCCAAAAAAAATCCTGACATTGTTATTAATCATATTTATTATTGCAGTGGTTAAGGGTCAGCCACATATTGATCCCCATTTTGCTAAGCCCTGTAAAAACATGGAGTAGACAATCTAAATAGACAAGTTGCAAATAATATAGACCATAACTGGAGTAAACTGGTCATAGCAGGACCCATCTTGTCAGTTCCACAATTAATTTTAGTAGCAGATGAATCATTCAAAAAGAGAAGCAAAAGGAAGTTGGTTAGGGAGTGATTGAAGGGCAGTAAAAGGAAGAATGTGGAAAAAGCTAACTATGTGTTGGAGTCATAGAGCTGCTTACAAAGCAAGAACTGCATTATTATTAAGAGACAATTAGCTACTATGGAGTCATCTCTCTCCTCCAAAACAGAAAATCCTAGTCTTGTGATTGACATTAAATCTGTGTTCAGAACCTCATTCAAACATACATTTATTGAGAGCAACATACATTTTTTGTGTCGCCAGCATGCAAGCAACTTGATTTCACCCATTTTTACAACATCATGTGGTAACATCCAGAACAGTTGAAGGGAACCTGGGGCTGATCGCAGCTTTTCAGCTCCTCTCCACCCTGTTCTTGTTTCCTGCAATATCAACATAAGCCACTTTCTAATTTTCCAGGTCAGTCCTTTTGTATCACTGACACTATTCTACCCCTTCAGACTAGAGCATGCTAGGCCACCTCTACAAAGTCTTCTTAGGTTCTGGTGCGGCCAGGAATTGTGTGTGATTGCAGGGCCTTGTACTCTTCAGTCTTTGTGGAAATGCCACTGCTCCCGTACGTAGTTGACTTCTTGGGAACCCTCTGCCTAAGCAGTTCTGCATGACATGGAGCCCTGCCTCACTTACTGCTGGCAGGAGAGGAAATCCTTAATGTCCCAGTGGCTGTCAGACACCTCCCATTGCCTGCACTGTTTTTCTAGTACAGTTACTGCATTAATGCACTGGAACAGTTTGCCTGGACAGGTTGTGAAATACCCATCCGCAGAGAGCTTCAAAATGTGATTGGACAAGGCCCTAGGCAATCTGATCTAGCTTTGATGTTAAGCACGCCTTGAGCCATATGTTCGACTGGATGGCCTCCCATGGCCCCTTCATACCTAAATTACTCTGTGACGACCCAAATTACTCTGTCAGTATGTCAGTAAAATCTCTGGGCAAAAATTTTAATTTTATCATCTTTTAAGTATTTAAGGAGGGATGGAAAAGATGAGGCCTGAATTACCTCCAAGTGATACCATAGATCTTCCAAAGCTGCATTTGAAGCAACTGTGACTGCTCCAAAAAGCTTGTCACTAATGTCAGAGGCTTTTTCGGTTTAGTTTTCTTTTGTGGATTTACCTTGTCTATGGAGTTTAAAACAGCTGGTGCACAATTCTTCATTATAGATGATGTTTTATTTAAGGAGTTTGGTGGATTAAAGGAGCTCTCAACAGACCTTAAGTTTACGTGATCTATTTCACAGGACGTTTACTAGCCACTTCTATATGTCTCTTTCAGAATTTCAGGAAAAGATTTTTTGGTTTTTAGAGTTCTGAAGTTCTAGCTACCAACAAGTAGTCTTTTGGCACAAAACCAACAGATCATCTGGTGATGGATATATGTTTGTAAAAAACCCTGTCTTAGTTCTTTCCTCTCCTGAAATAAATCAGAAGAACTTTTGTGGTTTTAACTGAAATATCTTCAGGTTCATTCACACTGCAGCAATATTTGATCATTTAATCAAAACTCTTCACAATATTAACCTGTTTCTGCCTTTCAAACCTGACTTTCTACTGTAATAAAATACCCAAGAATATATTTTATGCATGCAAACTGTTAGCTGGTTTTTTTCAGTCTTATTGAACATAAGAAAATGTAGACTGGACACATTACAGTTTCCTGTACAGGAGGAGGCAATTCAGGCCTCATCTTTTCCATCCCTCCTTAAATACTTAAAAGATGATAAAATTAAAATTTTTGCCCAGAGATTTTACTGACATACTGACAGAGTAATTTGGGTCGTCACAGAGTAATTTAGGTATGAGGGACCATGGGAGGCCATCCAGTCAAACATTACACTGTACTAGCATTACAGTTTTAGTATCCTTATTCAAGCAAAAAGGAACAAAACCTATGAATCATCGATCAGACAAATACAATGATACATGTGTGTGTATATATATATATATGCAGTTATATAATACATACTACATGTGCATCCCCATGTGCATCCTGTCTTCTTTTTAGTGTGCCATGTTCAGTCTGCTTGAAACAGTAATTTCCTTGAGAAGAGTACTTGGTTTTCTCCCTGAATATGAAATATTTCAGCAGTACAATAGATCCAAATTCCCCTGAAATCAATGAAACTGGTGGTCTTTCATTTTAGGTTCTGGTGATGTGTTGACAATAGTTTAAATGCCTGTTTCCTATTCAGTGATGTAAATCGTTTATGGAATAGGTGCACAGTAAGTGCATCTTTTATTGAGTGGCCACTCCTAGATGGAGCTGTATGAAATATGAGTGATGCTGGAGTTTGGTGTATGCTTGATCAACTTGAGGTAACAGTACTGTCCTTCTTTATCAGTGACACTGACAGATAAATTGCTCCTGGCTCCAACATGTTTAAATGCTGCAGCAACCACATATTCCTGTTCCTAGTGATTATGCTGTTACCACTACTGTTCTCTGGATTGGCTTCCTGTCAGGTTGCGTATTTAAAATTTTATGATTGACTTTCAAAGCATGGGAGGGTGAAACCTTTCTATTATCATCCATCTACAAAGTTTTCACAAACCTGTGTAGGTGTGAGCTTGAAAGGTACGTAAGGAACATGGGTATCCAGCTCCATTGGCACTGCTGCGGGACCAGCTGCCCAAGTTCCTTAGATGCCTTTAAAAATGGCAGACCTTAGAATTTTCCTCAGCAGGCTAAATCTTAAACATGTACCTCATCACATATTTTGTTAAAGTACATTTCCCTCATCTCTGGTTTCATTAAGGTTGTGTAGATCTGCTGTGGAATTTTTTAAGGGGGCAGTACATCATCCTTTCATTATCTATGTTCATCCAATATATTTGATGATACATACAGATTTTTCTAGGTTGCCATTCTATTATAAGCACGTCAGTATAACTGCAGTACTTATTTGGCACCTCAGCCTAGAAACACCACTGTGAAGAGACCGACATAGCTAAGCAGAGGACTCGTGGTGGAGCTCCACTGCTGATGGGCAGTATACACAGATTGTGCAAACTGGGACAGGCTGTGAAGAAGGAATTTAAGAAATATTGCCCAAAGATTCATGGAAGGTGTTAGGAGGCCAAAACCTCAACTGGAGTTGACACCTGTGCCAGACATCAAGGGCAACAAGAAGAACTTCTATTGTGACATCAGTAATAAAAGGCTGAACAAGGAAAGTGTGGGCCCATTGCTGAATGGAATGGGTGGTTTTGTAACAGCATACACGGATAAAGCTGAGGCACCCAGTGCCTTGTTTGCTTCAGTCTTCACCAACAAGATGTCCCTGGCCTCTGTGCTTAGTGAAAGGGTTTAAGAACTACCAGCAGTGGATGTAGATTGAGGCAGGGGTAACTTAAGAAAACTCGACCCATAAAACTCCGTGGTCTGTATCCAAGGTTGTTGAGAGAGGGGGCAAGTGCTCTTGTGAGGCTGCTTTCTATCTTCTAAAGGCTTTCAACACTGTCTCCCACAAGATCCTCATAGAGAACCCGATGAAGTGTGGGCTGGATGAACAGAGAGTGACGTGGACTGAAAATTAGGTGAATGGCTAGGCCCAGAGGGTGGTGATCAGTGGCATGAAGTCTAGTTGGAGGCCAGTAAGTAGCAGTGTACCACAGGAGTCAGTACTGGGTCCAGTCCTGTTCAGCATCTTCTTTAATGATCTGGATGATGTGGCAGAATGTACCCTCAGCAAGTTCACTGAGGACACAAAACTGGAAGGATTGGCTGATATGCCAGAGGGTTGTGCTGCCATCCAGAGGGACCTCAACAGATTGAAGAAATAGGCTTACAAAGTTCAACAAAGGAAAGTGCAGAGTCCTGCACCTGGGGAGTTACAACCTCATGCACCAGTATATGCTGGGGGCTGACTGGCTGGAAAGCAGTTTTTCAGAAAAGGACCTGGAGGTCCTGGTGGACACCACATGAACATGAGCCAGCAATGTGCCCTTGCAGAAAAGGTGGCTAATGGTATCCTGGGCTGCATGAGGAGTGTTGCTAGCAGGTTGAGGGAGATGATCCTTCCCCTCTACTGGTGAGGCCACACCTGGAGTGCTGGATCCAATTCTGGGCACCCCAGTACAAGAGAGACATAGACACACTGGAGAGAGTCCAGCAAAGGGCCACTAAGATGATTAAAGGACTGGACCGTCTGTCATATAAGGAGAGGCTTAGAGAGCTAGGACTGTTTGGTCTGGAGAAGAGAAGGCTCAGGGGAGATCTTATCAATATATATAAATACCTCAAGGGAGGCTACAAAGAAGACAGAGCCAGGCTCTTTTCAGTGGTGCCCAGTGACAGGACCAGAGGCAATGGGCATGAACTGAAACACAGGAGGTTCCATCTGAAAGAAACACTTTTTTACTCTGAGGGTGACTGAGCACTGGCACAGGTTGCCCAGAGAGGCAGTGGAGTCTGCCACGTTGGAGATACTCAAAAGCTGTCTGGACATGGTCCTGGGCAACCAGGTCTATGTGGACCTGCTTGAGCAGGGGGATTGCACCAGCTGACCTCTGGACATCCCTTCCAACCTTAACCATTCTGTGATTCTGTGATTCTATGACTTCTTTGAAAAGATATGGAGATCAGGAAGTTGCTTAGTGTCTGGTTGGATCATCAAGTTCAGAGAGCAATGGTTAGTTGGTCGCAGTCTACGTGGAGTTGAATGACAAGAGCTGCAGTGGTTTATTCTGGAACCTGTCCTTTTAAGCACATTTATCAATGACCTGGAGAAAGCAATGAAGTCCTTGCTTCTCAGGCTTGCAGGTGGCACCAAACTGGGTGGTGGTGACCAATTGTGATCAAGGTCAGGGCTGCCATTCAGAGGCACTTGGATAGGCTGAAAGAATAGATCAACATAGCCTTTTGAAATTCATCAATGCCCTGTGTATGTGAATGGAAAACCCTCTGCAAGAATACAGGCCAGGGACAAAGTGGCAGGAGAACAGCTCTGCAGAAGCTGGACATGAGCCAGCAGTGTGTCCTGGCAGAAAAGAAGGTCCTGGACTATATTAACAAGAACATAGATGGTAGCTGGAGGAAAATTATTATTCCCACCTGTTCAGCACTCGTAGACCCCATCTAGAGAAAGGCATTGATAAACTGGAGCAAGTTGCAGTTGGACTAGGTGATTTTGTAGGTCCCTTCCAACTAAACTTTCTATTCTATTCTATTCTATTCTATTCTATTCTATTCTATTCTATTCTATTCTATTCAAGTTCAACAGAAGGTTGGACTTGAGACCTCTCGAACTCCCTTCTTACCGGAGTTATCCAAAGAACCTATGCTCCTATCCTAAGAATCCTTTTCACAGTTGACAATCTGAAACATACAAAATCCTTGTGAATAGGAGTTTATGTAACACTTACACCTAAAATTTCATCAAGAATATTAATGATGATCTGAGCTTACCAATAGGTTGGTTCCTTTAGTAGGAACTTGACTGAATTTCTGTCTTGTGTTTTTTATATGTGCTTTATGTGAATGCTCTTGCTATGTGTGTCTTTTCTTCTGAGGAGGATGAAGAGAGGAAAAAAATGGGTTTTTAATGCCTTGACACAGGTAAATTTACTCTTCTTCCTCTTCCTGTTTGACTCAGAGATTTTTCACAAAGGGGCCTGTGACATCTGCAGTTTTACTTGCCCAGGTGAGCTTTGTTTCTTATGCCCCTCAGCAATGAGTCATGCTATAAATTTTTATCTGTCTTTGCAGTTTCTAAAAGCAAAAAAATTATGAGGTACAAAATAGATACAACTTTTGACTGAACTTATTGTTAGGCCCATCTGCAGATTCCCTAATTTACTGGTACTTATTTGCACTAAGAAAGCTGAAAAAAGTAGTTTAAATTTTGTGTTTCTTTAAAAATCATGCAATATAGGGTATTATGTATTTGACAGTTCCCAGTGCACTAAAAGATATATCTTGTTTGGGTAAGACCAAATTCTTTTCTTCAATAATGAACTGAAGGATCAAATAGGTGTGAAAGTAGCTACAAAAATGAGAGGACGACAACTTCAGCAAATGCTGTCTCGCTTCCTGTTAAGGTGTACATTACTTGGTGTTAGCACTGATTGGTCTAACAGCCGAAACATTGTCTAAGCAAGGACCTTTTGGATTATCAGGGAGGGAAGCAAGTGATACAGGAGGAATATACTCTTTTTCAGGATCTTTCCCTTTAACTTTTTACACAAAAGCAGGCTGTAGATATAGCGGTGAGTGGCAGAATAATTCTAGGGGCCAAGCCTCAAAGAAGAAGGGCAGCATGTGGGATACAAATTTGCTTCAGAGGTTTATGAATAGAGGGGAATGGCATGTTGGATTTCTTTGCAGATCTACAGAGTTCCTCGGTTTCTCCCTTATGAGAAGATACTGAGTCATGCAAAAAGTATTGTTTAAAAGCACTGAAAAGTACCAGATTTTTTGTTGTGAAAAATTAATACTGGTAAACCAGGAAGTTTCAAAGTTAGGTGTCTAATTCTTTATTTGACCACCTAAGTGAGTGAAATTGTTTTCCTTTATGGCAAACAAGTAGAACTTTTGAGCAGAATTGGGCTTCAAATAAACTTCTTAAAACAGGTAATTTTATTTCATGTTAGTGTACTAGGCACTAAGTGATTATACATTATTGATCTGTGCAGCCAGTCTTCAAAACTGCCGTTAATAAAGAGAAGTCTTCGTATGGAAGCATTTTTTGAAGAGAGCACAGCTTTGCTCTTTTTAGTCAACTAGAAGTAAATTCTGAATTTGCTTTCTTATCGTGTCCATACTCTGGCTTTGTAATAGGTTATTATATGTTTCAAGTTCTTGAGGTTTTAGATATGGTAAGAAAAAATGTAAGTGTCACTTCTGGAGTATACAGTAGGTAGTTTACTTTGTAAAAAGCCAATAACTCAGCTTTTTTCTTCTCCCTCCAAAATACAGGTGACAGGTTATTTATAAAAACACATCTTAGGCGAGTAATTCAAACCTCAAATTTTTATATTTCTGTAAGTGTCATTTTTTCCCTAAAGGCTGTTATCAAAATAATCTAAATCACTTTCTTTATATTAATCAAAGAATTACAGCACTTAAATTTGTAGTTGTCACTCACATAGTTTGTGCCTAAAGCATTTTGAAATTGTTTTGTGTGGTCTTTTCAATCACTGCGGGTTTTTTTCTCAAGACATTGTCAACATGCACAAAGAATGGGATCACAATTGTAATGAATTTCATTCCTTTGGGACTTTGAAGGTGAGGTGTAATCTGATCTCCAAGGGTTTAACAAAACTAGTAATTGTTTCAGGAATTCTAACATTAAGCACAGTCAACAGCTACTCAGTCATGGAACATCTTTTCCAGCAAATTGAAAAATAACGAACCCAAGAGTTTCCTACTCAGTTCAACAAAATCTAATGAAATCTGTAAATGAGTACCTTCAAGAAGTAGTTTCTAGTTTTCATATTGAAAGTTCAAAGACAGTTAACACCTCATCATTACTTTGGGCATTTTAAATTATAGCAAAATCCCTAAAACAGCACCTGCATTATGACTTTAGATTAGATTAAATTATTCATATTATTATTACCAGGAATTATTTGTTCATATTGTAGAAACTTGAAAAAGCAGAGTATTGCTATACTAGAGAACACATGAGCTTCTTGAAATAAGTAATTTTATCTATAAATAATAGACATAAATAGGGACTGAGAAAAAAGATGAATAGTTCAATGACTGATAGAATAGATGCATTTGATTCTTGGACAGTCATGCATAAAATAAATGTGAAAATAATATCTCTAATACAGGCTAATGTAAACAGTTTAGTAATTTTAAGTAGACTCATCAAGTAACTGGACATTGTTGAGGTCTAACATATTTATCTTTGTGTATCTTCTTAATCAGCTCAAATTCAACAAACAGGATTAATCTAAAGACTTATGGGATAAATAAATACAAAATTTAGCACAGCATCTTGGATATATACTTTCTGCTAGCACTGCATCTTGGATATATAGTTTCTGGAGTGATATAGACATTTTTTTATTACCTCTGAGTGAGTTTGTGAATTAAACTGTAAAGGACAAAAGAAAGGAATATTAATGATTATGTATTAATAGAATATTATTTCAGGTCCCTTATAAAATTCTGTTATACAGTTGCACACTTTGCTTAGCTCACTGTAGTTATAACAG
Source organism: Haliaeetus leucocephalus (assembly GCF_000737465.1). Classification (NCBI taxonomy): domain Eukaryota; kingdom Metazoa; phylum Chordata; class Aves; order Accipitriformes; family Accipitridae; genus Haliaeetus; species Haliaeetus leucocephalus. Next base: position 970,117 of record NW_010973351.1, read on the forward strand.
TTAACAGAGACATAATTCATAATAGAAATAGTAATTATTAGTATTTAACACTTAGTGTGGTATGTTTTTGTGGAGCACAATAAATATATGTAAATTATTCATTGAAGTTGGCCACCACTTGTGTAGTCACTCACAACCAGGGTACTTATCTGTGATATGTAATCTCCTTAAGTTGCACTGAATTCTTTTAAAAATTCGGCAATAAAATCAACAGTGGTAGAAAAAGAGCCCAGGAAGGAATTATGTTTGGATTTAGACAAGTACATTGAAAGAAATAAAAATATAAATGAAGGAAATAAATGTGTTCTTTTTTCTTCATTTTATTCAAAGAACAGCCAGAACTCTTGGGTAATTTTCTCCACCTTTTTGACAGCCCTGACAGAAGTGAATGTTGTGGTTTGATGCCTTTTTTTTTTTTTAATCAGTAGGACAGCAACTAAGAATTTTACCCATGACAGCCAAAGAGTCAGAACAAGACAAGAAAGGTAAATTTCCTCTGGTTACTTTCATAAAGTTACAGGCAACTCTGCAAATCCTTGAAAACTTTATTTATTGTATGATTTTTCAACTGTTTTGTTGATAATGTAATAAAATTGTAGCTTAGAACAATGAAAAATAAATTTCCTAGATAATTTGCACATTTGTTTTCATTCTGAGAATAGCAAGATATTGAAGCTAATAAATTACCTTGTTTAAATAGCTAGGTTTGGAAACCTTTGGCATATTACTGAAGAGCTGTGACAGTTCCATTTCTCAACTCTGACTCTGAGACATATCACAATCAAAATATTAATAATGGCATCTTTAAAAAAATATTTTTATAGTTTTATTTGCCATTTCTTCTTGTTTTAGCAGCTCATTTGAACTTGTTTAACAAGGTGATCTTACTTTTTTCCTTGATTTCTCTCTTTTATTTCTTTAATGATGCCTTTGATATCTCTAGATGCTATAGCAGGGAGAGGGAAAGGGAGAAAGAGAGAAGATGTGGAAGTGAATGTATTCACTGAGAAAGAAAACACAATGTGGCAAACAGTAAAGAAAACACAATGTGGCAAACAGTTGAATTAACTGTGTTTAGTAGGTGGCTTGCATCATGTTATCCTCTTCCCACACACAACCCTGGACTGTTATACTGTCTTTTAAGGAAGATATCTGAAATCACACAAAGATTGAAAGATCAATAAACTAGCTTAGTTGCTCAAGCAGTAAAAATCAATTTTGTGGTGCCTTGTTTTCTAAGCAAAGTTTGTGGAATTGCACTGTAATTATGGACAAAATATGCAAAAAATTAACCTCCATGAAGGACCGAAAATATGCAATTTTATATTTTCTCTTTAGTAATCAGTACTAAATTCCATTCTTTAATGACATTTTCAAACTAACAAAAAAGTTATCATTTAGTACAGTTATCTATCCAGTAGATAAAATAGTTCATTTTCTTCCTATATATTTTATTTCTATTATTATATAAAGTATATGCAATAATATGTATTAATCTTCATCCTTTGTGTGTAAAATGGGTAAAAAAAATTGTGTCTTTGATTACAGTATTTACTCTGATTTGAAAGACAGACCTTTCCTGTCATAAGTGGAACAGATATGCTAAGGGGGGCAGGGGCCGGTTCATTCTGAAATTTTTTTTCAGTAAATTGAGAATGCATCCATACCAGCAGTGACAAAAGAGAATTCATGGTCACATGAAAAGTCTGGATCTCAGATCCGTTATGTTCAGTGAGAGATTATCCAGTGACTAAGATTCAGTGAACAACTGACTACAGTGAGGTTTGCATGAAGTGCTGTATTTTTATATTTCAAATCCATCTCCTCTAGAAGCAACATACAGGAAGGTTAAACATGCCTCGCTCAGTTTGGGCATGCATCATGCCTATTTGTGAGATGACAGCTGCTAAGTGACCAGTGTGGGTTTGAAGGATTCTTGATATTTTCATGGCAGACAAATGTCAAAACTTACATCACTTGTAGGATCACCTTACAGCAGACTACCTAGGAGATACAGGTTCTAGTCCTTAGGCTGCATATGTAAAAGGCTTGCTCAGCATTTTTAAGACGATACTATCCTTTTTCCTAGGATTATTTTACAGAATTGTCTTGTGACCTGGCCTTCCCAGGAAGAGGAAAGATTGACTATTCTTACCTCTATGCCAGGCAAATTCTGTATCTGATAGGTAAAAGTTATATACTGTATATACAGCACTATCACCATCTAACTATCATGGTTTGTACAGAGTCTGAGAATATGAAAATAATCAAAGTGAACCCTGGAGGCGAGATAGGCAGAGATGCTCCTAGTTTGAAGTTCTGGCTGATGTGGGAAGAATGGCTGTAAAAGTGCTGTGTGCCATCAGGAGATGGGTAGCTATGTTCCTGGCTGGTAGCAAAAAATTAGAGAACAGTGTTAGCATCACTGAAACCCTGAGAGACTTGTATGTCTTCAGATTTGGCAGCAGAAAGGGAAGGGGACAGGTAAATTTAATATTTAAATTTCAGAGTGTACCATGGTACCGAGAGTATTGAAAGCTGACACAAGACTGGTGTGGACGAGGAAGTTCCCTACTCCCATACAGACAGTACTGGATGCACTGTGCACTGTATCCTGCAGCCACGGGTGCTGCAGGATAATCTCCTCATTAGGCTCAATCTTTCTCCCTGTCACACTTGCGTTGCTGCTGCAAGAGCCAGGAAAAAGCTGTGGCCCTGTGTGGGGGATGCAGCTAGGAACTGGGGGTCTAAGCCCTCTGTTCCTCCCATCTAGTGCTCTTTTTTCTCCTGAGAAACTTCTATCCATGTGACCTGATGGAAGAAAAAGTGCAACAGTGGTTAAGATTCATAGTTCTAGGCAAACATTTCACATATTTAAAGAAGTGGACAAATTATAGTCATCATAATGTTTTAAAAGTCTTAGTAGGCTTGTTGCTGGTGTTTTTAGAACTTACTCTACTTAAATTAAACTCCAAAAGGATTTTAGCAGAATGAAAGATTCACAAGTAGCAGTTCTTAGCATTTAGAATTAGTGGCCTGCTCAAGCCAATGCATCAATGAAAAAGAAAAGCCAAGCTTGCCTTTTAGAGTTCTTTAACAGAAAGACTTATTTTGATTGTAACAAAAACACCCATAAATCTATGCACATATATATTGATCTTTCTTTCCCCTTAAAAATGACTCTGTCCCAGTAAGTTGGCATATTTCATAAACAAACCAACAAATTATTGATCCATCATACACTCTAAAAATCCTGTGAAGAATCTAGGTTGCTTTTAAGTTCATGCTGTACCTAAGGGAATGAGAAACTCCAAAATGAAAAATAGATATTTAAAAAGAAACACAAATAATAGAAGATGTGTACCTACTTTTACTTCTGCTTAACCTTTCATTGTAATTCATCCTCTGTTCATCAAACTATTCTTTATGAGCTAATAGGTTATGTAATTTGGTAATATGATTTTTTGTGGTGGCTCTTAGTTATTAAATTAATTACATATCCCTGCACATATATTTTCCTTTTTGGCAAATGCTGTGATAGTGCATATTTTCTTAAGCAGGAATCATACAGAATTAAGAAAGCCTAGCATCTTTCTGCTGAAAGCAGCGTTATATTCAGTTTGGATTAGAGATGGATTCTAGTCACATGTCCTTTTGAAAAGGAAATAATGAAGTAGATTGGAGATGTTTATTAGTACTAAGCTAATGCACAATGCTATGAAATGTTAGAGCCAGGTAGCTTTTCAGTTATTCAAGCTATCTTCCTTACACTGTTTTGAAGAGCTGACATGACCCACAGAATCACCAGGAGCTTAAACGGAAATGACTTCCCAGTGAGGGATGGCAGCAGGCTAACATCACCTTTCAGAAAGGAGAGAGAATTAATGATATTAGTTAGTGGTAAAATAAGCCGTTGTTAGTGGCTACTTATTCAGTCACTGATCCATTAACCACAAAGATGCAATTCTTCTCCGTTAAAGTGTAATAGCAAGGCTGCAGAAGCTAGGACTATTTTTACAAAACACCTGCCCTGAAGTAACTGAAATACCTGTACTTAGGCAAATATCAGAAGAAAAAGCTTAGACACCTTGGTGCAAAACTGTGGACTGAAAAAGACTTCCCTCTTGGCAGCTGTCTGATCCTGGAGATGCTTTCCAGTTTGACCTGAAAGTTCCCATGTTCCTGCTCTTCTTCTTTTGTCCTTGCCCTTTTGTACTTGCTCTCACCTGCACAGGTAGATATCTTCCTCTGATGGGGCAGGAAGCAGTAACTCTAGGAGCAGCTCCTAAATCCCCTGTTCAATCTTTACCAGTAGGCATGCTATAAACTCACCTATACACACTTATAGGGTTGGGCCTGAACTAGGGCATGAATCCCTTGTTCCTATCTGCACAATGGCACAGCTTCTATAAGAAGAATAGGAGGTGCATACAGTTACTTTCTGCCCCCTATTCCTTTAATTTCTTGTCTGTGTCAAGCAAGAAATGCCTTACTTTTAAGGCTTTACTTCTATTCTGTCTATTATGTGAATAAGAGGAAGGACGAAAAGATCAATCAAACCTTTGCAGAGCAATGTAGGAGTTGATTAAAGTTGATTTCAACAGTAAGCATGAAGAAACCATTGTGGTGGGTTGACCCTGGTTGGATGCCAGGTGCCCACCAAAGCCGCTCTATCACTCCCCCTCCTCAGCTGGACGAGGGGGAGAAAATATAACAAAAGGCTCGTGGGTCAAGATAAGGACAGTTTAATAAAGTGATAGCAAAGGTTGCGCGCGCGAAAGCAAAGAAAAAAACAAATGATGTTATTCTCTACTTCCCATCAGCAGGCGATGTCTAGCCACTTCTCGGGAAGCAGGGCTTCAGTACGCGTAGTGGTTGCTCCGGAAGACAAAATGCCCCCCCCTTCCGTCTCCCTTTACTTAGCTTTTATATCTGAGCTGACGTCATATGGTATGGAATATCTGTTTGGTTAGTTTAGGTCAGCTGTCCTGGTTATGTCCCCTCCCAAGATCTTGCCCTGCCCCAGCCTGCCATTGGGGGGGGGCAAAAATGTTGGAGAGACAGCCTTGATGCTGTGCCAGCATTGCTCAGCTGTAGCCAAAACACTGGTGTGCTATCAACCCCTTTCTAGCTACTGATGCAGAGCACAGTGCTATGAGGGCTGCCATGGGGAGTATTAACTCCATCTCAGCCAGACCCAATACAACCATAAGCATCCTTATGCTAACCACAAAAACCCCCACGAAAACCAAAAAATACAGAAAAATAAAAGCTTCTTTGTACTGATCTAAAAACACACTGAACTACCTGAAATAGAAATCATGGACCGGACTCACGAGATTGTTCTCGTTAGACCTTTTTTCCCCTCTCTTGCATCACAGTAGGGTAGAGCTATGCAAGGAAGAAGCCTTTGTGACTGAGGGCCATGTGAAATGCGAATGTTTACTGTCTGTGCCCTCTGTGTTTTATTGCAGAGATTGAGTGAGTGCTATGAGTAGGGGAAAAACCATCTCCTCTGATTTCAACTTTAAGGGTGAAGGGCCTTACTAGAGCTTTCTGAATCCTCATTTGACTTTGTGAGGCTGTATATTGAAGGAAATCTCTAGCCTTTGTGGAGCTTCACTCTACTGTGCTGCTGCTGAAGGGATTGTAGAGAGGAGTTTCTGAGCTGTGATGTGGAACTGGGAAAAGAAATTGGCTTCTTCTGTGCTTACAGTAAGGCCCAGCTGAAATTTCCAGAGAACTGTGGTGGAAAAATTCCTTCAAGCTGGATATGGACTCATTTATTGAGGCAATATGAGGAGAAAAGCATAAAGCTTTCCCTCACTTGTCTGAGTGAGGAAAAAAAAATCTCAGCACAACAAACAGGGAGAAGTATTATTAGTATTCGCTCCATCAGAGGAATATCAGAATGACTCAAACTGAGCTGCTACTCTGAAGGCTGCTTTGTATTCTCAGCCCACCTGGTCTAAGATCAAGGCTTCCCAAATAGGAGTACTTTACACTCAGCAGCTTAACAGACTTTATACTTGCACTGACTTTTTTAAAAAAAGGATCTTAAGTTAAAAAAAAAATTGTAAAGCTATGAGTACTACTACCATTGAAATTCAGAAAGATACATTTGAAATGTATTTGTAGAGCAATTGTTGCATACTCAATGCGCTGAGCATCTAAAGATGATTGTATTTATTTATTTATCATGGGCTATCTTATTTATATTTGTCATATGGGTTTTATGGGACACAATACTTTGAATGATTAGTTCAGTACACCACACATTGTGTGATAATGATATGAAGCTGAGCCTAAGTATTACTTAGGTGTTTTGATTGGCAAATAAGATGTGAATGCATCATAACGTTGACAGTATATGTAAAAGTAACATTGTATCAGTCTTCCTTCAAAACAAAAGAAGACTTCTTTGAACAAAGAAAACTTGAGTGCTACAGATACTCCAAAATATAGAAATACCAAATGCTTCTGGTAGTTATTCTGTGTGAGATAGTCAGAAAATATAAACTATTTTTCACTTGATTATTTTTGAGGAGAAATGTTATATTTTATAGAAAGATGAACAAAGTATTTTTCATGACAAAGTTTACAGTGATTGAGAAATAGTTGTTTAATTTTTCATGAAGGACTGTCAGATGCAAAAAATTGCAAACATAAATCACAAAAGTAATTTTTATATAGTTAAGAACACTATTATTGAAACAGTATTGCTATTAAGAAAATCGTAAGACATATGCTACCAGAGTCACTCCTACAGAGGGTCTATGTATGAGTACAGTTTAGTGAGTGCTATAAAGCTGTGTTTAAGAGGGAGACAAATCGGTGTATTGTCAACAAAATGCCAGTTCCTTTTTCAGATGAGGAAACAATAATTGGTTGAAAAGTGTACATTTCTCTATTGCTACTAATACTTCAAAACAATTGAAATATGTAATGTTTCCAACAATACATAAGAATAATCCACCTTTTTTTAGTCAGCAATCAAATTGCATTAGAAATATTTGATAATGTAATAAGTTTAAGTGAATTAGAGGGGGTTTTTGGCAGTTTTTCATTATTTAGTGCCTACCATGCTACTGTTAATTTGGGGAGGAAAACAGTTCATGATAAATAATGAAAAAGATTTGCTTCTAGCTAATTACTTAGCTCATACGCTGCATAATGCAACAAAGTGTATGTGATAGATTAGTCATCATTTGATCATGTAGAAAACATAACAGACGTTTTCAATTACATAGTATAGCAATGAGTTTTCTAGTTGATGGAAATATTTAATTTTCCTAACTTTAAATGTATTAAAGTGTTGAGCTATATTGCCCTAAGATTATCTTTATGAGGTTGACAGATTCTTGATTATTTCCCAGCTATTAAAAGTTAGATATCGAATGTCAGATGGGACTGAGATTTTTCAGTTCTCTGAGGATGAAGAAATGGGAAAGATGGATTCACATCCAGTGCCTGAATACTAATTATTTATTTTTCAGAGTATGTTAAAAGATAAGTCAGGAAAAATGTAAAGTGTCTCCACTTAATGATATACAATTGCTCTCAAATATCTGACTTCACTTTTTGATTTGGCAAACAAAACTACCCTTACCTGATCCAGTCACCTTTTGAAAAAAGTCCACGTCAAGCATTCTTGAAGGCTCAGTAATGAAAAAGACGGGTTATAGAGTGTTTGTCAGGAATACTGTAGTGAGATGCTTAGTAGAGCATGCATACAGCCTCCGAAGGGTTATGTTAGGAAACAACATTTCAATCTTCAAATCCTGAGTATCTTAATTACTTAAAACCTGTGGAATTTATGTTCACTCTAATACAACAGTAAGAATAATATTTTCTTGAGTAAACAGGCTTGCTAAGAATACAGAAATCTGATAAACATGCATTCTGTAGAGACTGTTCAAATTTAAATTTTATTTCACTTATACATGACAAAAGTTTTATGAATTGATTTACAGCATCTATTTGCATGGAACTGTATTAAGCAGGTATCATTTAAAGTTTAAACCTACAATACTGAATTGTATGTCTGAAGTAAAAGAAAACGAATGTGTGCTCACAGGCACACACACATCTGTATGAAAAACATGATAAACTAAATAGTGTTCCCTAAAATATTCCTTGAAACAAACTTTTAAAGGAAAAGGAGTTGTTTTCCTCTTTGGAGTCTCTTGATCAGACACTGTTCTGGGACATGGGAAGCAGGTGTTTTAATCCCTTTAAGTTGCAGAGGTCTCAGAGCCCATTCTACTGCTTCTTGGGTGTGTGCTGCAATTGCCAGGTGAAGAGTCTTTGACTTCTACAAGGCCTGAGGAAACCTTTCAAATACCCTTGGTGACTTAGAGCTTAACATACAACCCTTGTTTTCCCAGGTCTGGCATCCCACTCAGCACAACCCCATGCTTGCCGTATGCTCATTTCTCTCTCCTTCTGAAACATGCTCCTACAATTAAGTAGTGCAATTTCATGGCTACCTGCAAGTCTGGGGCTTCCTCAGGTAGCCAGTGTTGTCCTACGTGATGGGTTGACCCTGGCTGGACACCAGGTGCTCACCAAAGCGCTATCACTCCCCTCCTCAGCTGGACAAGGGAGAGAAAATATAACTAAAAGCTTGTAGGTCAATATAAGGACAGGGAGATCACTCACCAATTACTGTCACAGGCAAAACAGACTTGGCTTGGGGAGAATTAATTTAATTTGTCACCAAATCAAAACAAGATAATGAGAAGTAAACCCAAATCTTAGAACACCTTTCCCCCCGCCTTCCTCCTTCCTGGATCAACTCCACTCCTGATTTTCTCTCCCCCCCCCACCCCCAGCGGCACAGGGGGACGGGGAATGGCGGTTGGGGTCAGTTCATCACACGTTGTCTCTGCCGCTCCTTCCTCCTCAGGGGGAGGAATCCTCACTCTTCCCCTGCTCCAGCATGAGGTCCCTCCCACAGCAGACAGTCCTCCACCAACTTCTCCAACGTGAGTCCTTCCCACAGGCTGCAGTTCTTCACAAACTGCTCCAGCGTGGGTCCCTTCCATGGGCTGCAGTCATTCAGGCACTGACTGCTCCAGCGTGGGTCCCCCGCAGGGTCACAAGTCCTGCCACCAAACCTGCTCCAGAGTGGGCTCCTCTCTTCATAGGTCCACAGGTCCTGCCAGGAGCCTGCTCAAGTGCAGGCTTCCCATGGGGTCACAGCCTCCTTTAGGCATCCCCCTGCTCCGGCCTGGGGTCCTCCCCGGGCTGCAGGTGGAGATCTGCTCCACCGTGGACCTCCCTGGGCTGCAGGGGGACAGCCTGCCTCACCATGGTCTTCCCCACAGGCTGCAGGGGAATCTGGAGCACCTCCTCCCCCTCCTTCTGCACTGACCTGGGGGTCTGCAGGGCTGTTTCTCTCACATAGTCTCACTCATCTCTCCAGCTGCAAATTCCTATGCAGTTTTTGTCCCCCTTCTGAAATCTGTTCTCCCAGAGGCACTACCACCATTGCTGATGGGCTTGGCCTTGGCCAGCGGCAGGTCTGTCTTAGACATTGGCTCTCTCAGACATAGGAAAGCTTCTAGCAGCTTCTCACAGAAGCCACCTCTGTAGCCCCTGCCACCTCCAAAACCTTGCCATGCAAACCCAGTACATTCTATCCCCTCCGACATGTGGCATACGTAGTAGCTAAGGACATTTCAGCAGAGGACCACACCAAAAACTGCAGCTGTGTGTTGACATATGTTACTAGAATGAGAGAGAGATAATGGAGACAGGGCAGGGTGAGGGGTCTGGGCCAGACCTGGCTTGCTATCCAGTTGTTCCTAATAATTCCTTTCCATACGTTTTTATGATATATCAGTACCTCCCTCCCCAAACCCACTTTCTGTTTTGTCTAAATGTTGCGACAGCAAAAAGAAGTCCAGAAATTTGTTTACAGACTAGTTACTAGAAACACAGTTCGCCAAATGTCTCTCTCTGAAATTTCCTGGGTGGTTTTAAGAATAAATGTTACCCGTTCTTTGTACAACTTCTTGTAGCTTTGTCCTCCATTTCAGGCTCTTACTTAAAATCCTGTCTAAACTGATCTCTGTTACCATACATGAAACGTAACACACATCGTGATTGTTTGCAGCATCATCTTGCTGCTCACATCAGAATTCTCAGCCGCCTATTGATGCAGAAGAATCAGTGGCCACCTTTTGTCACATTTCCACATTGCTTCATTCATTAGAAACCCTTTTCCTAACACTGTCTTTAGACCTTCACTGATGTGCACTTGACGTGTCTCTTGAATGTTTGCCAACAAGTCGTCTTCCTATTATTGCAGCCTCAGCCACGGGACTTTCAGAACCAGACTTTATCTTAAATCCTATAGCTTGTACCTCCCACTTCTCTTTTGTTTTAGTGGGCATTTTGTCTCCCTGAAGCATCCATTCAGAATTTGATCTCTCAGTGGTTAATCTCATTACAGATAATCCCATGTACTGAAAATCCTTCCAACAGGATAATCTTGTGAACAGCTTCCCTCTGCTGCCTTCTCACCATTCTTGCAGGGTGAATCATTTTGATCTGTTAAATAAATAGATCTCACCTATATATACATAGTTTTTGCCTAAGACTCATCGGTTGGTACTGAAGTACTAGCCTCATGCTTTGTAACCAGTCTGATTTCTTTACTAGGCAATAGAGAACCAAGCTGATGTTTTGGTCACCACTGACATGTATGAAAGAACTGCAACATGGAAAACTGGATTCATACTCAAAGACTGGTGACAAAAGGAGGCACAGGCTTCTGAAAAATACTATTACTCAGTTTATTAATACCTATCTATTAGCTGTGGAATATGGAGATAGCAATTATTATAATAATTTCACTGGAAGTTAAGTACATGTAAATCTAAATGTCATCTTTCAATGAGTGTGTATGAGAGTATGAATTTATACTTGCATCTGTATGTGTACATACTGCACAAAGTACATTTAAATAATAATATTTGCTACAATGTTAAAATGCCTCCCATAGGAAAAATATCACAAATTGTCACAGTAAAAAAAATAGTCTTACGTGTTACATCAAAATGTGATTCCTGTTGATAATTCATAAAAATTAATTTTCCTACATTTTGTGTATTATATTGATAGTCTGAAATGTAAATTGCACACTTCAATAGAAGTTTGTGGTCTGCAAGTTACACAAGTACAGATATGTACACAGCTTCTTTCAGCATGTATTTTATGTGTCTTGGTGTGTGCAAATAGCAGTGAAAATATGAGTCTAAAGCTCTGAGCAGGCTGTCTGCTTTCCTGTCTGGGTTATCCAAACTTTATCTGGGAACTGGAGAGTTAGTCAAATGCCATAAAGCATGTACAACTTAGCAAAGAATAAGGCCAATTTTTGTAAACAGACTTTTAATTATTTTTAATTAGGTGATGTCTTAGATTTTATGGGAACTTAATGGAGCTTGTCAAATACTTGAAAAAATATTCCTCAAATAAATTATTCAACAAATATTGCCATTATACATGAGTTAATTTATTCACTGAATAATATTCAGCCAGCTACAGAATTGGTCAAGTGCTGCTAAAAGGTATTTGCTGAAGAACAGTTTTGATGAATAACAGCAGTACTCTTTGAATAATACATTTGACAAAGACTACCTGACCAGTTCTATTTTTATCAGGTTAGAGATTTTGAAGTCTTACAACTGAGCAACCACAGAAACTCTAGGTACACAAGACCCATGTGAAACCCAGTTATCTGACTAGTTCTTGCTAATACAGTGAACTAGGGAATGGTGAATGTTTTGCAGTAATTCACATATAATTAATATCTTCTGAAAATTAAGTTTGCAGGACTGCTGACTCCACAGATAAACCATCTGATTGTTTTGGCTATTTAGTGTAATGCTTAGTACATGTTTTGTTCTCTGATCTTTTTCTTGGTAACCTGGCTACATCCTCCAAGAGATTCAGGACTTCTGCCATCTATGTAGCAGCTCCAAGAAGACAGTGGAAGCTACTGAATTCTTAATGACTTTTGAAAAACAAGGGTGTCTCTAGTTGTATAGACCCAGGCTTATCATGGGACTGACTTCAGGCTCTTAAAAAAAGTGTTACAGATGTGGAAGAGTTAGAACATGCTATGCTGACCTGCTAAATTCAGAAACAGTGAGAAGCAGGCATCAAAGAGAGACACAATCCTTCCAGTCCACTGACCATGAGATTTAGAGGGACTGAAACTGTGTGAACTAACAGGTTTAGTACTGGCCTTGTTGACAGGTAAATGAGTATGGCCTGAGAAAATGAAGCGGGGGTGGTGTGCGTGTGTAAAATAGGATTTACATGATTTAGCCCTGGAGTGCAAAGCTTTGAGCTTCATTCACTACAATACTTAGGGACATTAGGAAAACTGCTACATTCAGAGCAGCAGCAGGCTTAATTAATCCAAGCCAGTTCATATTGTGATTGCCTGGCTATTCAGCACTGTGCTCTTATTTAATTTAGAAGACCAGGACTCCTCATGTTCCACTTCTACTCTGCACAAAAGATTTGTCCTGCCCAGTCTTTAGAGAGGGTCTGATTGCACTCGGTGCGTTTGAGTGATACCACACAGTCCATTTGAGCTATGGTCAAAGCTTGTGGACATAACTGTAGAAACTGGATTTAAAATACAATATAAAATAGATATAATAAAACCCACATGGGAAGTAGGGTACTTAAACACAGATCTATGCCTTGCTGGCCTCCAGTTGCCCAGGCTGTCCTGTTGTTACACACAGCCCTACTGCTGTAGCCATATGAATCTGTGTACTTAAAGCTTAAGCATGTCAAGATGAACTGTCCTCAGAAGTTGGGCCTACAGACACACCTTCACAGGCTATGTCAATATTAACCAATAAATTAGTCCAGTGTAATAGGAACAGCCTTCTAGGTCTAAAAGATCCAACACCCCTACTATACACATTTCCATGGGGTTCACTTTTGGATAGTTCTAGTCTGATCCCATAGTCTGAATGCCTGATTTCATCTGATGTGCATTAGGTGTGCTGCTGGGGAGCGAGCACCTTCCAGTTTAATTTCATCCAAGTAGACCCTCTTAGAATGCTACACAATACAAATGAAAACACAGTAACTTGGGTGGATTGAGAGATTTGCTTCAAAAGTGCATTCCTCAGTTGAACAAAACACTAACATAGACACACTCCTTATTGCTCATGGAAGTAGGCTGGCTGTGTGTTAGATTTTAGATAACCATGGAACCAAATTAGAATTTTATTATACTTTCTCATTAAAAAAGGCAGAGAGAAAAGCAGCTGCAGCTTGCTGAATTCTGCTCCTCAGATTTCTTTGAATGAGCTTGCACTGGTGGGTGGGTTGAGCAGAGGGGTGAAGTGAGGTGTTTAGGATTTGAAAAATAGATTTATTCCACAATTTAATTAACTCTAGAATTACAAGTATGTTAGTGTTTGTCAAAGTCCCATAGCATTGTGTATACTGTTAACCATTAAAGTGTATCAATATTAGCATCTCTTCTGGGCTGCAAAACAGTGCTATTAGGCTCAGTTGCAATACCAAAATAAAAATGTAAGTTAAATCCTCATTCCTATAAGTTTTGGTCTCTGTTTTTTACCAACTATGAGAAAATCCCAAATGGTATGATGAGCAGAGACCTTTAAAGCTGCACTCCCTCTGGAGTATAACAGTTTTACTGTAACTGCATCCATGAGTTAGAAATACTATGGGTCAAAAGCAGGCTTAGGAGGCCCTCAAGTCTGACCTAATTATCTACAGTACATTTCCACTTTTCTCCAGATACAGTTCTATATCTGGAGACCAATTAATTTTCATGCTATGTACAGTGGAGCATATTTTTGTGTCTCTTGTAGTCACTTGGGACTTAAAAATACTGTAATATTTCAGTATAATAGCAGAACATAATTGAGATATTTTGATTCAGTAATATAATAAAGAGCTCAACATCATAGCTAACAACAATATGAACTACACCAGCAAGATAAAGGTGTATGCCTAACATTTTAGACAGAGTTTGAGGTGAGGAACACTTATAGCCATACTGCAATGTATGAACTTACTAGCCAGGACTCAGTCTGATCTAAATGGCCTAGAAAACCATTATTTAACAGGTTTTGTGATTATTCTGCTGTTTAAGTTGGAGTAAGTCATTTAAACCTTCTGTCCCTCTGTTTCCTGGTGATGACATTCAATTCTGATTTTACAGTGCTTTGAACATACCACTATGGACCACCAATGCAGAGGAACTCAAACTTACTAGTGAATCATCCTAGTTGTTGCCCTCTGTATTATAAAATAGGAATCCTTCTAACTAAGTGCATCCTCCTCTGATATGAAGCTGTTTCCTTTCCTCTATCTGTGGAGTGAGTTCGAGAGGGCATACACTAACTGCTCACCCGGAGTGGGTGACACAACTTCTGTGCTGGAGCACGTGAGACCTGAGAACCAGCAAAATAATACTTTAGTGAAAGTACAAAAAAAAAAAAAAAAGAAAAAAACCCCCAAGAACAACAAATTAGGGAATGAACAAGGTCAATCACATTTAAAAGAAAAGAGAGAGAAAAACAAATGTGATGACACACAAATAAAAAATGCAAGGTGTAACTTCTGAAGCACTGAACATTGGACTGGTGCTATTCCATCAGTGGACACTTCCCAAAGCCCCATGTAAAGTTTATTCAAGTGCGCTTGATATTAGGTGGTGTCTGCCCTGCCCTCTGTGGTGACTTAATGCTCTCTAAAGTGTAACATACAGTTTCTTAATGTTCAGCCCATATAGCTTGTCCATTTGTACATATACCTCAGTCTGGCATCGCGTTTGCTCACTATTATAATTTTAAAATTCTGTGAAGAACAGTGTGATGAATGGTTGAACAATTTATTTTGCTCACTGAATACATAGTGTGCTCTGTTTTGTTAACAAGCCTGTGGCTGGGCAGCACATTGCGTTCAGGATCAGGGAAATCCTATAGATGGAGGGGAGATTGTGCCTTTCCTTGAGAGTAATCGTCTTGTGCAGCTGGGAGAGGCATCCGGGCTGTGGGCTGGTGGAGGTCGGGATGGCTGGATGTGAGGTGGATTTTAATAACTTGGGCTTTGCATCAAAGGAGGGTAGATGTGCAGCTGAACCTTGAGGTGATGGGGATGAAGGAGGCTGCTGTAGAGCTCCAGAGGGTACTGTGAGGTTTGCGCGTGTTAGGAGTTTGTTATTGACTTGAAAATCGGGGCTAAAGGGAAAGGCATCCCTGCAAGGAGGAGGAGGTAAAGGTTTCCAAACCTCTAGCTTCAAGCTGCTTTATTCAGCTGTCCTGACTGTTACCTTAGAGCCTGTGCTATATTAAGCCCACCTTTAGCACGTGGGAGCTTCCCAGCATCCTTGCTGTGGGGAAGAGGTTTCTCTTCCGAGTGCTGCATTGGGTACTGTTGCAGGTGGATCTAATTCGGCATGTGGTTATTGGGGGTGCTTTGGGGCCAGATTATGTGACATCGTGGGACTTTGTTTAGTAGGGGACAACTTGCTTATTTTAATGCTGGCTCAGCTTCTAGGAGTTCTTTTTGTTTCTCTTAAATAAAGCTGTTACTGATTCTTTTATCATATCTATTCCTGTTTATTTTATATTTGCTGAAAGAAACAAAATAGCAAGTGGATGTGTGCAAACACTCTACTGGGTTTCTTCTCCCCAGCTCCATAGGTGCCAATATTATGGAGAGGGATTTGGATGTTTCTTTTGATTTTCAGCTTCTGAGTGCCTATCGGAGAAGTCACTGGTGAGGAATTAAAAACTAAATGAATGAGTACACAGAAAATGATGCTTCTTATAATGCATGGGCCTGTAATCTCCGTGGGAGAAAAAAGAACGGGCTCCTACAGCTGAAAGCCCAAAAGGAGATGGCTGCTGAACTGAGTCAAACGCACACTGCCTGGAAAATGAGAGATTAGAAACACGTTGGTGACAGCCCTTCACCTAGAAGGCTTTATTTCAGATGTTTGAATCTAGTGAAAAAACAGTAAAATTGGTGACAGCTGAGAAAACAGTGACCAACGTTAACGCTGTCAGAGATTTGGTAAGGTATAAGTAATAGTAATACTGAGAAATTGGGGACTGAATGTTTTAAGAACTTCAGGACACCAAAAGCAGTGTCTTTGTAGCGCTGGCGAGACTGAGAGGCCGAGTGCCACGTACTGTCTTTTTGTTCATGGGAATGGGGAACTCACTGGAAAATGGGCAAGTTCAGCTGAAAAACAAGGCACACATCCTAAATGGTGAAACAAGCTAAGCTGGTGAATGATGCAGTCTCAGTCGTAGTCTTCAAATCAAGACTGACTACCTTTTGGGGGAAGGTGTTTTGTAGGTGAACGTAGGCTTCTAGCCAGTGCAGGGCATAGCTGAGTAAAAGGTAATACTTTGTGTTAGACTGAGCCTTCTGCTGGTTCCTTCTGGCCTTAATCTGTGTAAATTCTTGTCTTTTTGACTGTACTGAGTACAGGTGCCCAGGCGCTGGCAGTGAGGGGCTGCAGGGTTGGCCCCTGTGAGGAGAGGCCGGGGCTGCCCCGAACCGGACACAGCCGGTTCCAGCCGGTTCCAGCCGACCCACCGCAGGGCACAGCACGGCAGTGGTGGGTGCCTCAGGGAAAAGGTATTTAAGAAAGGGTGGAAAACACCACATAGGCAGGGGAGGAAGGGGAAAAGAAAGAGTGAGAAACAGCAAGGAGAACACTGAGGTTGGAGGAAGAGGAGGAGGAGGAGGAGGAGGAGGAGGTGCTGCACGGCACCGGAGCAGATATCTGCTACAGCCTGTGGAGGACCCCATGCCCGAGCAGTACATACTTCCCGACAGGACTGCAGTCTGTGGGGAGATCCCATGCTGGAGCAGATTTTTTTTCCTGAAGGACTGCAGCCCATGGGGAGATCCCATGATGGAGCACTGGAAGAATAATGAGGGGGAAGGAGCAGCAGAGAGGAACTGCTGTGTACTGACCATATGCCCCCCACCATCCCCTCCCGTGCCACTCCAAGGAGGAAAGGTGTTGTTTTAATGTTTGTCTTTGTTTCTCACTACCTGAATCTGTTCTAATTGGCCATAAAGTAAAGGAATTTTCCCAAGTCGAATCTGTTTTGCCCAGAACAGTAATTTGTAAGCAATCTTTATCTTGACAGGGATATTTCTTATCCTATTCCCCCCCTACCCGCCCCACTGAGGAGGGTCTGTGAGTGAGCATCTGGGTGAGCGTTTGGCTGTTAGCCACAGCTGACCCACACATTGGCACATAATAGTGAAAGTCTGAGTATGCGATGTGAATCTAGGATGTGCTTCTAAGCCATAATCTTTTTGGGGGATTGCTGCAAAACCAACGTGCATGAAATGCTTAGTTTGGTCGGATTTCCTCTAAATTTGCAACACTTATATATCACCTACTAAATTAAACAGGCCAAAAAATGATGTTGAAATTTTAGGTTCAAGGAGAACTAATGTGGGTAGAGATCCTGAGAGGACTTTCATAGTTCTGAAACTGGCCCAAAACAGGCAAGGTCTAGTTTTCCTGTAAGAAAATGCCAGAAAAAAACAATGCTGTTACTATAGGAACTAGTAAGAGTGGCTGGAGAACACGATATTGCAAGTCAGCACATGTCTATTTCCATGTAGGCAGAAGAATATAACTACAGTCTGTAAACAAGATGGGTGAATTTAATTGAGAAAGTGAAATGACAAATTAGAAATTGTCCTGCCTGCATGATCTGGAGGTAATCACACAAGTTGGAACCTCTATATATGTGGTTTTGGTTCTCCACTATCTCTTTGAAAGAGGTATTAATCCACGTTGCTATTGTGTTTTATCCAGGTCAAACCAAAACAGCAATGCAATGTGGGGAATTTAGATGAGAAAACCTAACCAGAACACAGCTTTATTGGTAGAGTAGTGATCTTGCAAACAATCAACAACAAAAAAAAAAAAAAAAAAAAGGAAAAAAAAAGCAACATTCAAAAAAAGTTTGAATAGGATTTTGTGTGGTTAAAGTTAAGGTTAAGTTTTGTTGGTTAAATCTATACTGCTTTTCTGATAAGTGGCCACAAAAGTGACTGTGACATGATGTGTTCTGCACTCCGTCCACCTCCTGGGCATTGCAAGCAGCTGAGGAAAACCTTGCCTGGGTATGCCTGGCAGCATATTAACCATACAAAGCTTTCGGGACTCCTTAGGGAAATAAGTTTCTGCGTGTTTTAGAGGATGGCCTTCTGCTTTGCCTAGGGCTTCATGACTACCTAGATGGATGGTGAATCTGGAATTGAAAGGAGAGATCCTTTCAAATGACAGTCTGGATGTACTTGTGGGCACCAGATTTTCATCTGGCAGGGCTGGACCTGGGATCTCTGCAGTAGTTCTGAACAATGAGCAGTCTGGGGTATGTGATATTAAAGGTTATGAACCTAAAATACAGCATATTATGTTCCAGTCACAGCTATTCATTTTACAGTTTTGTCACGTTAGCCACTGTAAGATGTCTACTGGACTTAGCGGCTATTCTAAAGTTATTTTGAGTTTCCTGGCCCCTAAAAGATGACAATAATCTGTTGGCCAGTTGATATTCATGTGCTGCAGAAGCTGTAGCAAAAGACATTAATGTATTTTGGAAAAAGCAGGGAAAACAGAAGATGGCTTCAGGTACTGGAAACAATATTAAATACAAAAAAATTATTACTGCGGGCATGTGTCAATTTTGCCTCTGGAGATCCATATGTATGGTGTGCTTCTAGGGCATATGCTCAGTCTCCAACTTTCATGAGTGCTAAAATCCAGCAAATTTTTGATACTATCTCTGTCAGGCTTCAGTGGTCTTCAAGGAAGAGAATTCTTTTTAGCGCTGTAGCTCTTAGAAAAGGGATAAAGCAGACATGTTCAAACAGCTTTAAGTACCTGTCTCAAGAGAGCTGAGCTTAAACTATCATTTAATCTCTGCTATGCTGAGACTAGAGGTCTGAGAAAGAATTTTTGTTTAAAGCAAAATTGGTGAATTTGGACTTTTGTTCCTTTTCTGTGAGACAAAATTAGTCCATACTTCCAATGCCATTGTAAAAAATAACTCACATATTTTGACACTGAAAAAAATCAAGATGGTTACAGATACGAAGTTTACTTGAAATAGACCCAGTCTATTCTGGTAATGCTAAAAGGAACAGTTTGAAAGGCAGTGTCTCGGGATTCAGGAGCACAAATGTAGTCTTCATGACCCTTGTCTTTGTTAAAAAAGATTTCCTTTTCCCTTCTCCTTCCAAATATTATAGCTTTGTGTCTTACTACTGTCTTGTGTTTGTGTAGGTGACTTTCAGTATGGTTGGACCCTGCAATAAGGTGTCACTGAACTAACTTGAAACCCAAGGAGGTGGGGTTTTACTGTTACATTAACCCAGTGTCCTAGGGAGAACTTCCCAGTTGCAACTTTTTTTTTTTTTTCCAGAGCAATTTTTTCCAGCTTTCATAAAGTAACAGTGTATAGACTTTATTAAAACTCCTCCATGTAAGCACTATGAAAACATATATGCCTCAGTATCAGTGAGCTAAACCCCTTTGATATAATGGTAATAGATATGTAGATTTCCCCAGCTGCACCCAAAGACAAAGGTCACAGGTTGTGGAAGTCTATAGTACTTTGTGGCTGATGAGCTGCTTGGGTATATTCTTTAATTGCTAACAGTGAGAAGCAATAGTAGATATTGCCATATAGCGAAGCAGTTGGCAATTATTAAACAGCAGTAGTTGCACGGTGGTGGTTGGTGCTTGTGAAGGTCTACAGCTCTTGTCTGACTGATGGCTCCTGGCTCATTGTGTACCCGGCTGCTAAAAGTTCACATGTGAGAAGGCAGCCAGCTCACAGTATGGAGGCAACGCAACTGTTGCTCTATTGCCAGTGTAGGTAGGAATAGGAACCATGAGAGTGAAAAGAGTGATTGTCACCAGCAGAATGGGAGACGGGCTAAAGATTAAAAGTTGGAGGGGGCTGACAGACTGGCAAGTCATGCGGGACATGTACTTGCTGAAATGCTCCAAAGGAATTTCCTCCCTGACCTTCTGTATGGCCAGGGCAGGTATTTATGGCAGATAGTTTGGGGAGATGCATTACGTTTGGCCTGTTTCCTCTGCCTGTCCTGTGTGCATCAACTTCTAAAAACTCTGTTGCAGCTAAACATGTTTTAAACCCATCTCCAGGCAGTGACAATCTGCCATAGAGGAGCATTTTTAAACCTCTCTTCACACCGTATGCATTACAGGCATGGTAGAATACATAAATTTGTAACACCCCCCCCCTTACTGTCTGTAACAACATGTATGCACGTGTAGGGCATAACTGCCACTAAATGGTCTAACCAGCTGGACTACCCTTGTACTCCTCAGGCTCATTTCTTCCTAACCTGCTCTTGATTTGAAGCTCTTCATGGCTCAGCCACCCTTTTCTAAGTATGGGAGTTGTCACAAAAAAACGGATCCTCCTCTATAGGATTTTTAAAGCACTGCAGAGTCTCTGCAGTGTGTTTATGCTGGTGTGTGAACACATCCTCCTGTGCTGGCATGTAATGTGCCAGTCAATGAACATGTATTAAAACAAAAAGTGAGCAAGTATATTTTACTGGGGTAATTATAGCAGCCCCTGAACTGTCAAAGGTATTTCTTCTAAAATCTGTCTTTACATGCTCCTCTTCTGTTTGAAGGAGAGTATGAGTAAGGCCCATACTATAAAATTCTAATTCTAAGAGTTTATTATTGAACTCTTTGTAACTGAAATATTCAAAACATTTCTTTGGTGGACTATTTCAGGGAATTTTACTTAAGTAAAGCTTAATGTTTTGGCTCTTTTTTTTTTTTCTGAAAGCTTTTCAGGCTTTTCTAGTGTATCCATTTCTTTGATCTTCTTTTGTAATAACAAGATAGTCTCATATTTCAATAGAGAAACTGGAACTAAAGTATACATGAAAAGTCCATAACAGCTCTCTTGCTGTTTATTTCAACAATCTTAATTAAAGAAAAACCTAATCCTACAACAGACTTGTGATTTGCTTTTTCTTTGAAGCACAATTAGTTTTCATTCATATCCCTTGATGTCAGTGAGGGAAAACTATTGGTGGGCGCATCAGTGCTGATGGGGTTCAATTAATACTTTTTCTTTTTCTGAAACATATCTCACAATAAAACCATGCATACAATGCACGTGCGTGCGCGCACACACACACACACACACATGCGAAAGTAAGCTCTGTATTCATGCTGCCTGCAAAGCCACGTCTAAGTCTCTCTTGGCTGCTAGCCAAGGTCTCTAAAAACCCATTAAGGCTATTAGAGAAATTATTTCTCTTCCTTTGTGAGCTGGGTAAATTTCACAGTTATCATTGCAGGAGGAAATGAATTGGGAATATATCTGTCTGGGGATGGTTGGCCCTTCAGTGGGAATTAAGCCAACTCAATGTAAAACAGCAGCTGTGTGTGTCAGTGCACGTACTTGCAGGAGAGAGTCAGTGGATGGCACTGTAATATAACTATTGTGCCAAAAAATATCTTGGAAAATTGTAAGTGCTGTCTGGCATTTGTGAGTAAATTCCTATCTTCTTGCAATTACAGGCTTTATTGGAAATCAGCTTTTGCTTTAAAATTATATGTAAACCAATATTTCCCATGCGGCGTGCTTTCCAGATGCAGGAGAACTAAGCAATTCGTTCCCAAAATGGTGAAGCAGCAGCATGTATGGCATTGTATGGTGACCTTGTCAGACCATAATAACAATATAAAAAACACACAGGACAAATTCAGGAGACTTACAAAGATGGCTGGACTTGGCCTGTGTCCTCTCTTATGCTTCACAGTTTTAGTGTTTGGAATTACACGTTCTGGGGAAGTTCTTGATCAGTGTGGAAGTCAGAAGCGGCAGAATTTCCTTTTGATTTGTGAGCTTTGGTAAGTACAACTTATGCAGTCTGCCATGTAAAAGTTCACAAGAGGATAAAATTGCTTTTCTTGTTTTTAATATCTCACTTTTCAAATACTGTGAGCTGAAACTTTGAGCTTCTGGAACCCACATGTCAAATAGATGGTAGAACAAGTACAGTAACACAAGATAAACCTTTAGCTTTCTACTTAGTCACACAAAAGGTTTTTATCTGTCAAGAGAAACATGCAAGATATGTTTCCCAACTTCTTGCCAGTATTTGTATTAGTGATTTGGGAAGGAACCATGTCTCTCTTTCTGAGAGGGTTTGTTTATTTATCTTTATTTTATTTTTTCCTGTTTTAAATCCTGGCCTACTTTCTTCATCTGTTTGTATTCCTGGTTGCTAGCAACTAGCAATGGACTGTGCAGAACTTTTTTAATGGTCTGCTTTTAGGTGCTATAAGTGACAGAATTATGCAGACGGTCTCAAATTATGTCCTTTGTACCCTCTGATCCTGTAAGATTTTTCAAACCTTAAGTATGACAATTTCTTAGAGGGACTTGCATGTTTTCCAAGCTTCTCGCATAGATTCAGAACTGCACAGGACTCAAAGGAGTAGGACAATGGCAAATGAGCAGAAGTGGAGCCCTCAGAGTTTACATGTTAAAATGTAAATGCACATGGTCTTTCCAAAGAGTACATACTTTCTGTAAGCTATGTTATAAAACTACCTGTTTCATCTAGGTCTGATAGCAAGATATAATCTCAGTATAAAACCTCTCTTTTTCTCCAAAAGGGTAGATATAATAGCTAGAGGAAATGAAATGAAATGTGTGAATCACTTAAAAAAAAATAAGCACCCATAAGTATGGCTTCTCCAATTACTAAGGTAATCCTTGATATGATATTTGTCCTGAATATCTTGTCTTTTTTCTCTGCTTCTGTTTTGTCTCGTGTTTTTTTTTTTTCCCTTTATGCACGGAGTTCACTGCTGAACTCATTAAAAAAAGTTTTCTATACAATTCATGTATCCTTTAACATAGAATATTTGATTATTTACACTTATTTTCTCTCAGTAGTTCACTGATCTATAAAAGTGCAGGCTGGTTTTTCAACCTATACTTTTGAAAGGTGTATTAAAACAGTTACAATTTCAAAAGAAGTAAGTCACCATGCCCCAATGGTATATATCTGAGAGTTTTGGTGGAGTTTTAAGTATGACTTGGCTGAATTTCTAACAAAACCAACAACTTGCTTAAAAATGGGCTAACTGGCCAGATGATAAGAGGGTAGAAATGCTGACCATATATTTTAAAATGGTTCTAGGGGAGCCCTGTGGGACTACTTGCTGATAGACATTACTGGGTACTTAACTGGAGTAACACTGAAATAGAAAAGGGAGTTAGATTATAATAACCTATAGCTAATCATGTAGTTCTGCAAAGCAAACTTTGGCTGGCTAATGTCATAAAATTCTTTGACCGTGTCAGCAAATGAATTGAGGGGATGTTAAGTACATCTTTCAAAAGGCTTCTGACAGGATCATAGGTGAGAGACTACTCAGCCTTGCTAGCTCTCGGGGTTTTCTCTCAGGCCTCATATTACATGTGTTTGTTTCTTTTAAATTCTTCCTTATGGAAGTCAGGAAATGGAATGAGAAGTTTTTGTAAAAAAGAAAAAAATTCCCCCAAAACCCCAACCTAGAAGCTCAGGAATTAAAGCTCATGATCATGAATCAGTCTAGCTTAGAAATCAGACACCGGGAGAAACAGAATTGTTATTATGTCTTAATATGTCATGATTTGTAAGCTATCGCGTGATTCTGTGGCTAGTCATGCATGGTTTTTTGAAGGTTGTGGATTGATAATATCTCTCCTAAAAGAAACCAAGTAGCCGTGAGGCAATGTAATATCATGGATCAAGAAGTAGCTGAGAGGCAGGAGACAAAGCAGGAGCAAATGGTCCATTTTCATCATGGCAAAAGGTTAATAGCCACAAGTTTCTGTACTAGGTCTGTTGTTGTGTAATGTATTTATTAGTTATCTGGAAAGAGGAAGGAGAAATGAGGCAGCAACACCACGTTATTGGTACATAACGTCTTTGTAGGTTACTTGTTAATCAAGTCCAGAGAAGCCTTAAGGAATTTCACATGGACTCAGTCAGATGAGGTAACTGTGAGGTACATTCTTTTTGAAGAAATATAGAAAAAATTTAAAGTAATTGCATACGCAGCCATTGTATCAGTCAGCAGTGTGGTGTTTTATAAAATTCATTGGGCATTAATGAAAAGTCCATCTTGGAAAAAAATATTGCAGAATTGGACAGGCCCAGATAAAAGTAGAGAGAAAGGCTAGTGACATAAAAGTATCTGAAGTGATTGTTTACTGCGGAGTCAGATGAGAGTGGGAGTGATAAAGTATGTGGGTTAAAAAAGAAAAAAAAGAAATAAAGTAATGCAGCAGAGAACAAAGATCAGGAGACTACAGTTTTCCCTATCTCTCAAGAATAAAGCAGCACTTACCAAAAGGTGCCTGTATAAACTGTGGAACTCATTGACTCTGGATGAAGGTGAAATCAAGAATTTTGCAAGCTTCAAAGAGGGAAGGGGCATTTATATGGACAACAAGAATATCCACAGTTATGATAGCAAAGCTAAAAAAGAGTATTTAAAGGGATAAAACCCCTCATGCATCAGGATTTAAGGGAATCTATAACTAAAGGGATTAGGATGAGATCTTCAAGGGAGGCAGATTATCCCACATCTGTGGGGGTTTCTTGTACCTTTCACCAAAGCACCTGGTGCTGGCTACTGCTGGAAACAGTGTCTTGGGCCTGGTGGGTGACAAGTTTGAGCCAGAACAGCAAGTCCTGTGTTCATATCTGAAAAACACTTAGTGTGCATCGTCTGTGTTAGTGTCTTATTTCCACTACAGTGGGCTTTGTCTTCTGTTTATTTGCATCAGGGTTTTGTACTATGTCAGGCTCATGTTTCTGGTGCTACAATGTACGTTTGAAATCATTCCAATGAAGAAGCTGTGCGAGCTAGTGGGCACCAAACAGCTTCCGAGAAACCATTAGCATGATATGCAGCCAGAGGGAGGTTCCTCAGTCTTTTTTCCTATTTCTACAGTTGTAAAACAGAAAACAGTAATACTTACTTCCCAAAGGGAATTATCAAGGGGAATTAATTGCCAGTTATTCTCTGAAAGGTATCGTGAAGTGGTATAGTCAGTACCATTATGTCCTGACCATTATGTCCTGACTTCTTTCCTAGGACTGTGTTTTGATTGTATTCGTTTTTGGATGTACTGAGCAAAATACTTTAAAAAAATGGAGAGGAATGTGTGCTGCTTCTTTCAGTTTAGGAGTACAAATTATAAGGGTGAATATTTCTAGTTATACATGTGGTGGCAGTGTCCAGCCCAGGCACTTTAGAACAGTTTAGCTTTTAGTAGCTTCCAGTTTTGCAATTTCTTCTCAGGGCCTTAAAGGAAGACAAGTACAACTTCAACACCCAATAGTAAAAGAATGTTCTAAAAATTTGCTATGGAAAATCTGTCTTTATATTTGATTAATTGGTTTTTTTCCAACTATAAAATATATCTGTCAGAATTCTGTAGCTATGCCCATGTTTCCATCATAAAATTAATTTAATTTTTACAGCTACTTCATTTTCCAGTGATCCTTTTGTTTTGTATCTTTCTTTTTTAAGTGTATTTTGCCATAATTCCTGATTTTTTTTTAATTGACCTTTAAGTTTAATGTCTTTGACCTAAATGTTAGGAGTCCTGTATTTCAAGGGCTTCATCTGGCCCATGATTCTGTAAGACCTGAGCATGAAGTTCAACAAGGCAAAGTGCGAGGTCCTGCACGTGGGTCGGGGCAATCCCAAACACAAATACAGGCTGGGCGATGAGTGGATTGAGAGCAGCCCTGCAGAGAAGAACCTGGGGGTGTTGGCTGATGAGAAGCTCAACATGATCCAGCAAGGTGTGCTCGCAGCCCAGAAAGCCAACCGAATCCTGGGCTGCATCAAAAGAAGCATGACCAGCAGGTCGAGGGAGGTGATTCTTCCTCTCTACTCTGCTCTCGTGAGACCCCACCTGGAGTACTGCATTCAGCTCTGGGGCCCCCAGCATAAGAAGGACACGGACCTGTTGCAGCGAGTCCAGAGGAGGGCCACGAAGATGATCAGAAGGCTGGAGCACCTCTCCTATGAAGACAGGCTGAGAGAGTTGGGGTTGTTCAGCCTGGAGAAGAGAAGGCTCTGGGGAGACCTTATAGCAGCCTTCCAGCACCTAAAGGGGGCCTACAAGAAAGCCGGAGAGGGACTTTCTACAAGGGCATGTAGTGATAGGACAAGGGGTAATGGCTTTAAACTGAAAGTGGGTAGATTTAGATTAGCTGTTAGGAAAAAATTCTTCACTGTGAGGGTGGTGAGGCACTGGAACAGGTTGCCCAGAGAAGCTGTGGATGCCCCATCCCTGGAAGTGTTCAAGGCCAGGTTGGATGGGGCTTTGAGCAACCTGGTCTAGTGGAAGGTGTCCCTGCCCATGGCAGGGGGGTTGGAACTAGATGATCTTTAAGGTCCCTTCCAACACAAACCATTCTATGATTCTATGATTTTGGCTGCAGAATCATAAGAAATATTTTAAATTCCATGTTAAGAGCTAAGCAATGGTGCAACCATTTATTGCATCACATTTTTATGCAATCATATAGCAAAGTAAATTAGTATTGACCAAGTTAGTTTTCTATATTGTGGATTTCATAAGGCTTTGGAGTGTTTACATCCACTGTGTGATGTGAATTAATTCTAAAGGTGTCACACCTAAAGCACAAGATAATTGTGCTAATTAGGATTTTCATGAATGACAGATAACATCTCATCCCCATGACATAAGATCTACAGATAGTGTAGCATTCTGTGAATTCTGAAGCATGTGTCCATATCTAAACTACAGGTCTTCAGTGTGCTTTAAGGTTATATGACTCAGATAGTCAATATTAACCATTGTTGACTTAGTCAGATTTTATTTTTAATTTTCTTCTTCCCAAAGCCACAATGTTTTCTAGTTTAAACATAAACATGCTGCCTTCTTTTCATTTAAATCAGACAGATTAATGTGCATATCATATTTTTATCAATTTGCATAAGCATGTTTGCAGATTCTTTTTGTGAATTAATTTATACATTTAACTGCCTTGTCTGGGAAGCAGTAGTGAAGTTTGGTGAATCATTTTATAAAACTTCTACAAAGAATGAAGGAAGTTCAGCTTCTATGAAACTGTTTTACAGTGGCAAAATTCGTAAAATCAGAATTTATTTCCCTATTAAATCTATCTTGGCTCGGTGGTAGATTCCAGTATTGCAGTCTGCCTGGCAAAAATTGCAGTCTGTCAACTGTTTCACTGGGGTATATGAGCCCTAAGCTTTACTAAAATTGCGTTGAACACTGTTCAACTCAATCAGTAGTTGGTGGTAAGATTTTAGGGTTATGCAGACTGATTTGCAGCTACTTCTATGGCTGAAACAGTAAGTATTACTTATATTATTGATACAAATAGTCTTTGGAAATATTCGACTGCTTTTGAGAAAACCTGTTCAAACCTCTCTTCTCTTCCTAGGTCTTTCATGATGAAGCCAGATAACATGTCTGTAGATTGTGTCGAAAAATGGCAGAACAATTTCACCAAAATAGAAGCAACTTCAAAATTTTTACCTTTAACATGATATAAAATAGAGCAACTTTTATCTGATTCTTTTTTTCCATTTGTGGAAGACACTGTAGACTGATGAAATGGGAACATCAAAATTATGCAGGCCTAACATGTTCTTTCCTCAATCTTATCTTTCTTCTTTAAATGAAATTGATAATATCTGTGATTTAGTCTCTTCCTTTTTTTTCCTTTTACTGCTCTGCAGTTTCAAAGCCTCTTGCAGTTTTAGGAAGTTGCAGAATAACAATAAAAAATAAGTAAAAAATATTCATTTCTCATTTTTTATTTTATTTTGAATAGGGAAAAAAAAGGGGGTAGAAGAATGCCAAACTTTTTTTTTCTCCTGTTTGTGACATAATTTCAGTTTGAGCCTCTGTTAGTAGCTGGTTTAATTTACCATTTGAAAAGTCAAGACATTTATTGCTCTGGCAATATGAGGAAAAAAAAATTAAAGACTGTTTCTGTAGAGAAGTGTTGAAGCCATCTCAACTATGGGCTTCTTTGGAGGACAGGTATTTTGCAGTAGGTACAGGTATCCCATATTGCCCTTGAACACTCTCAGTGCTAAGTGCAGTCTCTCTTGTATCATCTGTATGGCAGATATAGTTTATTTCCTATGTAATTCTTGTAAAAATATGCTCCCCTAGCAGCAAAGTCATAATCATCTTGTAATGTAGTTCTTTGACTGCTAGTCAACAGTGTTGTAGTTGAAGTGTAGTTGATTTTAACCACTTCTCTGGAAGCAAATTAAAATAACGTTCTTGCAACAGCTTTTCTTATTTATTTTAATAAATCATGTAAGTAATACCGAAACTGATATCACCGAGAACCAAATGGAAAACAATATGGAACCACTTCCCCCAAACCAAAGGTTAGATAAGGAATGACAGCTCTTTTAAACTTAAATTATGTGGGAGAGTGGGGTTGTAGAAAGTGACATATGGTGTGTAGATGTTAGATGTTAAAATGTGTGTCTGACAGTAAACAGCAATTAGCTACTACTTCATGCAGCTCATATCCTGGCTTATAAAGTTAGTGTTTGAGGAGGCCTACAGTACAAACCCTGCCATCATTGTCCTTGCTGGGATCATGTTCTGACTCATGGAGTAATCTTGCGATAACAGGGGCTGGCTTATTTTAATAAAGATGTGCGTCTCTGTGTTCCCTCAGAGAGGCCAGCTCACCTGTCGGTTACAATAGCATCTGCTTCACTAAACACCAGCTTTGAGTATACACCAGCAGCTTGGAAAAAGCACTGCTGCTTGAGAAAATGCAGGTCAGAAATGCCCCCAGAGATGCCAATACAATAGTTCTTCTCTTGGCAGACACTTGTTTTGAGTATAACCTTCCAACAGCTCTGTGATTGTGGCCCTTGTGGAGTCCGGGAGCTCTGGGCATCCTGAAAGAACTGGAAGTCCTTTAACCTTACTTCGTTGTGCACACTGCTGTTATCATGCCTGGTTTTCCCATGCTGATGGGTGATGATTTTTGGCACACACAGTAATCCTAACTACTACTGTACAGTTCAGTCCTGTCCTCATTGCTCCTGAATTAAGTACCAGATTATCTGTGTGTCACTTCGCTGTTCCTGCTGTAAGTTTCTCTCCCTTGATTCTTCTGGAATTTGGGGGAAAAAAAATTCCTATATGATCACTTTCTTCTTCCTTGGGATCCTGTGTTGTCCTGTCTGTGACTGATTAGAAGTAAAATGTCTTCTATCTGTGCTCTTTTTAATCAACACTGCGTGCTTAGGTTGATAATGGTCTAGCTGAAGTTTTCCTGCTTTGGAATAGCATTAATGACTTATAGCAGAAAGAACAAACACACACTTCAGTCTTCTGGTGTTGTTAACAACTGAAATACCTTATTCAGAACAAAACCAAGGTTGTTATGCATGGGATTAGTAGTGCAGCCTTTGGCCTATCTCTACTTCTCATCTTTCTCTGTTGAAAGCCCTTGTTCATAGTTCCTTGCTGTAAGGAGAACCACCTTTTCAGCTGCCTTCACCCCCCCAGTCAAAGCCAACAAATTTAAACAGCTCTCCAAAGTCAACATGAAGACTTAACCTTCTTAGAAAGATGCAGTTTAAGGGAAGCTTTGTTGTAAATCCTGAACTATTTTTACTGTGATGAGCACTTTTAAATCATGTTGTTGGGCACGGCATGGGTTGCCCACTGCTGGTATCAAATGACTTGGCCGCAGACCAGACCCTGTCAGTGAGACTAAACAGCTTGCACAGTGAGGCATGGTAATTCTTCTGCTATGCTTACAGGGCAGTGCTTTCTTTTACTGCACTAGATACAAACGAACTTGGAGCTTGCTCAGTGCTCTCTAACATGCACCCAATTGTGCTGTGTGGACATGCTTTTCATCACCTTGGAAATGTGAACCTTTCTAAACCACGTCTCTTCTCCTTCTATATAAATAACTTTTCTGTTACTGCCTATGGCCTCTTCTGTTATGTGCAGAATTTCCCTGATTTGCCTGTGAAGTGGAAAGGACCTGTGATATTTCTTGAGGTGTGGTGCTCCAATTATAAAACCATAAACTAAATGAGAGCCTTAATTATAATGGAAAACAGATTAGAATATTGTCATTTGCCTTGCTGGGGAGCCAAGGGGAGATTAAAAAGCCGGTGGCCTAAATTTATGTTATTTGTATTTCTGTGAGTCAAACCTCAATCATGTAAAACAGCCAGTAGGCCTGTATTAATGGGAGAGGCCAAGAGAACTGAATCTCAAAGGGCTGTTGCCCTTAGGACATGGTACATTATGATAATGTGATGAAGAATAATTACCAAATGTGAAATATATATTGTCAAACATAAGAGCAAGCTATTCCTGACTGAAAATGAGGATGTGAGAAAGACAGTGAATGCCAGTCAGCCAGGGCTAGGTTTCTAAAGGCACTTCCACTAAAACTGGCTGCTGAGGCACTGAATTGGCCTTCAGTTCTTGCAGGTCGAGGTAGGTCAGTGGAATCGAGTAAGCTTGTATTGTTTGCATTGAAGCCAGGTCTTACAGCTTACTGCAGAGATTTGAGATTTATATTTATAGCAGAGACAATAATAGCATTCCTGATGATGACTGTTGTTATGATAAAGCCCACTGAATGGCAATGATGACAAAAATGTGAGACTTTGTCAAATGATATTAAAAAATGATGAAAAATGGAACAGGAGCATTTATGTATATATATGCTATTGATATTGGTTATTTCTGACAAAATACATCAGTGCTTCCTTTCTGTTCTTTCTAAGCGTGGTAGAACTTTTTTCAATAGCTCTTTTCATGGCCATTTTGTGTGGTGTTGTCTTCATTAATATTACGTTTGTGACATGCAGGGTGGGACACAGAGCATGAGCAGTCCTCTGGCAGCTTTTCTGTTCATACTTGTGTGGTGCCAGGCAACAGTATAGTCTCTGTACCCTCCTTTCCCCTGCCATTTGCCTTCGGGAAAACCATACTGTGTGTACTGAAAGATTTGTTCTTGGTTCTTCAGACAAAATAGTAGCCTTCTCCATGGCGTGATGTAACCAGATCAAAGCACAAGGCAACCCTGGAAACTTGCGACTTTGGTCAAAGGGCATATACATAGGTGTAACCTCAGATACATAGCCAGCTGGACTGAGTTCAGTGACATTATTTTCATGCTTTAAGTTATGCATGAATTAAGTGTTTTGCTGGATCAAACCTTTATTATGGGTGTGTGTACAAATTCTGAATGAAATCTGCCTATAAAAACTCAGGTAAGTGTATAGCTCAAAACAAAACCATGTCCAGCTAAGTTGATGTGGAGGTCATCGACCAAAACCTACTTGTGATAATGAGGCAAAATTAATTTTTAATGAACTTTCTGTCTTGGGAAAGAAGAGTGATTTGGCATGGGATCTAACCAACTATAGACCAAAACTGTTAGCAAATTTGTCAAGTGTGTTTTACTTGTTCATTTGCCAAATACCATACTTGTGAAATAACTTCCCCTTGAGATATTATCTGGTTTAGGTGCTCTATTGTTGGAATCCTCATAGGTCTCAAAACTGCTAGCTGTGTGACTCGTGTTCTATAATATCTGTATCTACACACTACTACTGCATTGCAGGGTGAACCTGTTGGCCCATTTTAAAGATGGAGAGGTAGTGTTCAGATTAGCTTGCTCAAGATCACATAGGAAATTTCTAGCAGAGAAGACCACTGACTTCAGAATAGCATTCAAAGTACTGCCTTCTCTGCTTCTTTGCCTATCTGGCAAATAAATGTCATCAATAAATCACTAGAAAGAGCTTCTTTCTGTTGTTAAACTAAATAGCTTCTCACTGGCCCTGATTAAAATTAGCATCTTGTAAGAGTTTTTGCATGTCACGGAAAGAAACATTTTAATAGTTTGGGAATCTTACCACTAAAGAAAAATACACAAATAAATATTAGTATTTTTAAAAGCTAGTGATCACTAATCTTGGATTGCCCAAATGTATGGATCACAGGCTAGGCTTGTAAAATAATGGAGCAATCAGAGTAAATGGGCATTTCTGAAAAATACAGCCTTTTTATAAGCAAGAAATAGAAATATTTATTGTAAAGAAATGTGGATAAGCCTTAAATTTTCACTTCATATTTTGTATACTACAGGAAAAAACAGCAAACAAATGAGATTTTTAAAGACTGTATCAAGTACACACATCTTTTCCCCCTCTCACTTTTCTGCATTTCCTTTACAAATGATAACTACATGATTTGTAGCTAAAAGGTTAAACAGTAAACAGTGAAACATTTCCTCTTTTTCTCTTGGATTTTGTAATGGTTTAAATATGAGGGAGGGGTAAATCATTGACTAGACCCAGTCTTCACCTGCTTCCAGGATATAGGTCCATTTCTAGACTTGTGTTATAGATACAGTATTTTGTTTTTCCTCAGTTGAATGGGAAATAGAGCTTTTCTGTTCCAAAGTCTTCCGAAAGTTACCATACAGCCAAGAGAGGTACATGTTGAATAAAAACAGAAATCATGAAATTCCATCCAGAAACCTCTTCCTCTGCAAGGAAGACTGGTAAAGCAACAGATGTAGTATACGCTTTGGTCTGAAACCATCTCTCTCTCAATTTGCCCTTAGGCCAATGTTAATTGCTGAAAAGCCAAATAGTATGAGCAGGTTTTCAGAGTGCAGTACTGCTGAAAAATAAATGCAATAAGAAAACAAGATAAATACCCAGTACTAAGAAATGATGATTCTCTAGATTTCCTCAGTCAAGCAATATTTATCAGGTGCATTGATTTAACTAGCGGCTATTGGCAGTTACAAATGGATGATGACAGGAAACAAAAAACCACCTTCATTTGCCATAAGGGGGCTTTTCATTTTAATGTAATGCCTCTTGGAATTACCAGCGTCCCGACTACATTTCAAAGATTAATGAACATCATCCTGTCAGGTTTAATATATCATACTTCTCTAGTACACTTGGACAGGATACTGTTCTCATAGATTCCCAGAGTTTTCAACAACACTTACAAGGTTTTTTTTTAAGACATAAGCTCTGAGAGGTACTACATATTTAGGAGTTTAAAAGGGAGCTTTCATTCCAATCTGGATGCACAGTAAATACTATAAAATTAATTTATGTCTGTGGAAAACAAAAGCCTCTTAAAATGCTGCAGGATCATGCAGAAAGTTGCATAGAGATGTGTCCTGGTATCCTGGAAGTAGTACTCTATTGTGTAAGTGGAAGGAAGCAAAAAAATTACTCTCAGACATCAGGAATCATTTGACAACCTCATTAAGCCTCATGGGTCTCTCTTACAAAAGTGGTATTGAACCAGGAAAATGTGTTCTTCATTTTTTGTAATTTGAAGAATACAGCACAGTAGATTCAAAAATTGTTATTAAAGCTGACATTAATAAACAAATTCAAGTTGGAAAGTTAGTATTCCAAAGTTATCATGATTTAAGCTTAAAATTATTTTGTTTCAATGAGTTTACTTGATTTTCCATAAGCTCAGAAAACACGCAACCGCAATTTTCTGATATAAACCACACTATTTCTGCCATTATGATCAAATAGCATCAAGCATGCTTTCCCACAAAAGAGAATAATTTTCTTTTTCTTGAATAAATACCTTGAATGATAGTCTAAATACCATTAACCGTTACTTATTTTTTGACACATATGAAAGCATATCCCAAAATTATAAAAATGAAATCAACAATATTTCTTACACTTCACAAGCAAATAATTTTTTTCTTATTTTACACTAGGAAACATCTTCATTTCTGAAGTGAAATGGAGAGATTTTTCCTGACTTGTTATGTCTCACAGGTGTCATTCATAAATGTGGTATTGAATAGAGAAAATTTGTTCTTACCAGTGGAGTACCTCACAGTGTACACAAAATTTGAGCTTAGAAAAACAGTTTCCAGTGGATGGATAGCTTTCCAGAATTATTATAATAAATATAAAATTAATTGTGTTATATATATGTTAATTTACTTCATGTGCGATTTAGCTATTTCATATAGAATGTTCCATTGGGTTCCTGTATCCCATAAACAAAATATTCTATGGAAAACAGGAAAAGCATATGCAACTTCATATTAAAATTAGTCTTCACATTAATGTTAAGATTTTGTTTCAGGGCAGTTTTTCATGTCAAAGGTGCACAGAGCACCTCTGATGCTCTCTTGTTTTGATTTCAATAAATACATACCTACTGGTCTTTTAAAACTAGTAGACACAGTCCTAACAAATTCCAAAAGGTAGAAAGTACAGTACATATGGATAGGGGCAACAACAGAAACTAAGTACATAGTTTTAAGAAAAATGAAACACTAGCAAATACCAATAAATGTGATGAAATTTTCATCACTAAGTTTTTAAATTAAGGTCAGATATCTTATTAAAAACAGCGTTTGTTCAACCACAAGTTACTAGTCTTAATGCAAAAATGATTCTGTGACATTGTACAGCCCGTCTTATGCAGGAAGTTGAAATATGGGATCATGATGACTCCTGATCTTAAATCTCTGAATAATTCCTTTGCTTTGATTAGCAGACTATAAATGCCAAGATGGATGAATAGTTTGCCTTTCTATTTTTTTGGGAGAGCTGCATGATAAATAGTGACATACTTGGGCTGATTGGTTGATTTTGGCATCTAAAATTTTGTGTAAAAAAAAAAAGCCAACAGAAAACCTGTTTATCAGCTGGCAGTAAATTTTTGTTAAAGTTTAAATGTGTTTTTTTGTTTAAGTCTAAATGTGTTTTTTCATTACAATTAATATTGTGTCATCAGTAAGCAAAAATAAGCTGTGATCAGAACATCTAATGCAGCTAAAACTAAACATTCTGCCGTGTTTCACTTCAAAACTCTTGAAACTGTTACTTTGTTTTAGAGTTCTGAAATTGCTAAGGAAATGCTGTGGTCAATAAAAATGCCATGCAGAGAACTCTTACCCTGAACAAGCTGTTTTGTGAGCTGTATGAGAAACAAACTTTGTGTGCTTTGGCCATAGCACCCTGCCTTAAATAAGCATCAATGCAAACTGCGATAAGACTGATCCACGGGCGTGCAGGGTGGCTAACAGACAGCACTACTCACCTTTTTTGGGTGGAAAAACACTTGGTCCTTATTCCTCTTTGCAAGCACTGATTCTTCAGAAGACTCCTTAGAATTTTCATGTTTTTCACATTGAATTCCACTTCCAGATTAGCTGTTGGAAATTTAACGGGAGAAGATGGATGGGAAAGAGGAATATGATAGTGAGTACTTGATTCCTTGGGGTTAAGGAAAAGCCTGATGCATCAAAATGTGCCTTTATTTTGGATGTCATTTATTACTTCTGCTGTGTAAGGCTTGCTTTTCCCTTCAAGGTGGAAATGCCGATTATTTCTTCCATTCCAGAGTTGTCCAGGAGATTGTCCACAACCTCATGCTCTCTGAGAAATACATCACCTCTGGCCTTCTTCCTTAGCCATACCTCATTCACCTCTAGTCTGCATATGTAGTGTTTTTAACTGTGATATTAGTGATGAGCCTCCTTCCTATGCTGTAATGCTGTGGTGTTTCTCCATCTTGTGCTACTTAGCATGCCAGCCGCAGAAATCTCTGCATACTGTGATTGGGTAATATTGCCTCCAGGAGGTTTAAGTCCTGCTCTCAGCCCTTCCTTAGTTTTCCTGTATGACCACAGGCAAATCTTGATCTGGTCTCTCTGAGGTGTAGAAAAGGGGTTAAACTTTTGATGTCTATCAACTCATAATCAAACAGAGCAGGAAACTGAGTCTTCCACTTGTTCCACCATTTCCTCCTCTCTTTTGCTAGAAAGTATTTGTTCTTTTTACCCAGAAAGCTGAGGTCATCTGCTCATGTTTCTCAACTAAATTGTTAAAAATCTCCTGTGAAGATAAGTGACTGTTTCTAACTTTTGTGCCTTGAGCTAGTGTACTGTAAATTCTTCTGGTGCCTTATGGAGCCCTTTACAGCTTTAGTCATTATTGTCATCACTCTCAGTGGTGCACTGAGATGTTGAAGACCTAATTTTATCAATCTGAAGTGACTTTATTATATTCTCTAGTTTCTTATTAAAGAAACAAATCTGAAAAATATTAAACTACATGTGTGTTTTGTTTCCCAGACTGATTTTGAAGCTGTCATTCTCTTCTGCAGAGTTCTTTGAGATTTCTATTTTGGGCTACAGTAAAACCTTCTGAAGTTTTATGTATGGCTTTTTAAAGCTGAGAGATTTTTTTTGAACACCAGTAGAGCCAGTAAACTGGACTGGGGGAGGCCCACTTCCAAATCCTTTTCTTGATAGTGCCATACTTTCATGTGTACCTCTTTGGGTCATATATTTGGTAGAACTGTTGCACTCTGTCTATGCAACTAAACACTCTTTAGAACAAGGACTTTCACTGGAAGATGAATGGGATGCATGGTGAGAGGACAAGAGGCAACAAGCCCAAGTTGAAACATGAGAGAGTTGAAGCAGATGTAAGGAAAATCTTTTTCACCATGAGGACAGTCAAGCATTGGAACAAGTGGCTTAGAGAGGTTGGGCAAACTCTGTCCTTGGCATTTTCAAAACCCAACAAGGTAACGTCCTGAGTAACGTGTTCTCACCTCAGAGCTGACCCTGCTTTGAGCAGAAGGTTGAGCTAGAGACCTCCTTAAGTCCTTTCTGACATAAACGATTATCCAGTTCATTCATACATACAGTTCCTACAGAAGTGGGAACTGTTGATAGTCCTGTAAATTCTCATACTGTTCCACCATATAGTTATTAATTTAAACATTTAACTACTCACTTAGGATTTCTATAAGGTTTTGAAAATACACTAAGCAAAGTGCCTTTTCCTCTGAGCCCTCTTTTACACAGAAGGCTATATTAAAAAACAAAACAGAACTAAACATAATGGGAAATACTTTGTTTGGGATCTTGGCCCATATAAGGCAAACTGAATGTTCCCAGATTTAGCTCAGAATAGTCACCAGTATTTTTATGCAAGTTCAGTCATTGGAATAAATAATCTGTGGGTAAGAAAGAGGTAAGTATATCAATTACTTATATCTATGCTGTGCACATTGCTGTGTGCCTAATATTAATAGTGATTGGAGTGAACACACATGTGCATATGTAAGTTTCCTGCATAGCTCTAATTAATTTGGAATATGTGACTGTGTCACTCCAGTAAGGTGATGCATTTGGTCGCTATATGCCTGTTCAGTGAGCAGCCTCATTTGCTCATGGAATTGACATTACAGCATTCTGCTTTCAAATGCATTATCCATCCCGAACAGAACACGAACAACATAAAAACCTAAGAAAATGATTCTTCCCTGAAAGATAATGCCACATAATTGAGTCTCTGTATAGGTTGTTTGGAGACAGTAACAAAGAAATGTAAAACAGGATCCCTGAAACTGGTACAGCTTGTAAAATCTTGTTAAGCCATGTTAAAAAAAATACATTAATGCCCCCATTAGAAGCTGCAGTTTATTTATTGCATCCTATTCTTTAGCCCTAGTAGGCATAGGCTTTTTTTTAATCTTCCATCCGTCCTTCCTCCTCCCCTTTGAAAGTGCACTCATTGAACTCTTGGCAATTAGTGTAATTGAAATTTATTGACAATGCGGCCGTCTGCTGAAGCTTCATTGTTCCGAGTGCTTAGTGCACAGCGCTATTGAGCAATGCCATGGCAGTGTCAGACAGCTCATACCTTGCTCAATTATATCAATGGACCAGTGACTGCCAAAGGTTCCTTTGGGGGTACGAATGTTACTTAGTGATAAGAGCCTTTCGAAACAGAATCCCTGGGCCCCATCTCTAGTGGGAGATGGAAATGAAATATGTATTTCTCTGCTGTGGAAAATTAATGTAATTGGCTCCCTTAAAAAGCTTTGACAAGTTGACCTGTTTGAAATCTGAGGAGGGCTTATACTGTGGTATCATATTATCTCCAACATAAAACCCCTCCTTTGGTGGCGGTGACAGTGGGATAAAATGGAATTTGGATAGTAATATTAAACTTCAGCTGCATTGAACACGTTCATATGTTTTTCCATTTATAGCTGCAATATGGGGTCTTATAGAAATCCTACCTTTTTTTGTATTGCTGTCTAATCTTTCTTTGTTTTGATTTATACTAGTGCAGGAGAGAAAACAATGTGTGTGAGTAAGATCTCTATACTTAGCTTTTCTTCTAAAATGTATATTGATGGAAATTTAAATGATATGTCAGATGAGAGTATTTGATTCGGGCTAATTCTGAAATCAGAGTTAAACTCTCAGACAAATTAATCAATATATATTCCTTATACACATAAAGGTTCACACACCAAAAATAAGACTTTGGCACAGCAGTCAAAGAACAAAGCTGAATATCCATATATGCATTTTATCTTGCATTTGAATATAGATGGATACAACAGTTTTTGTGTTTCATTGGAATTAAACTACAATGATAGAACAGGAGGCATTTACAATGGAGCATATTCTGCCCAGGCTTAAATATCATGTATTTCTACTAAATTCACTGCAATAGTGTGTTTGAAAATTAGGCAGAGTTGAAATAGTGTTTTTTTATTTCAGCTAATATAATGACTTGACAATTTATTTAATAGAATATTAAAAAAGAAAGGAGCTTGAATGGGAAACCACCACATATAAGTCCAGGATTTTATTAAATTATTATTTATTTGCCTTTCTATTTGCCTTCTTTTCAAAATCAGAGCAAAATCTTTTGTTGATAAGAGATGGGGGAGTAATTATTTACATTATACATTTTTGCATTACAGTTGTGTTTGACCTTCAGCACATGGATGAAGATCTACTTCTCTTATTCATGGGAGTTCGAGGAATATAGGATTCTAGTTGTCATATGTGGGGGTTTGGGGCTGTAAAATACTCTTTTGTCACCTTAAAAGATTTGCCAGTAATGAGAAGAGGCATCTTTGGAAGACTGAGGCACCTTCAGTGGCAGAATCTTGGATAAGAAATGTGTAAGACAGAAGGGAAAGGGGAATTTTCTTTATTCGATGCAAAGAAAAACTGCAGGAGAGAAAAGAAAGAGATAACAAGGTAAATTAGTTGTTATTGCTCTTTAAAAAAGAAAAAAGAAACCAACAACCAAAAATCAGATAAAATAAAGTGAACAAGTCTTCTTTGAATTGTGTGGAGACAGAGGTTGGTGATTACTTTGTGATTTGAATTGCTTCATCTGAATCTACCCCTGCTTCTCTGCTTACTATTGCCTTCTAAATTGGAAGAGCTCCTTTCCTGGTTTCAGTCTGGATGCCGCCAAAATCTCTTGAGAATATCTTTCCAGATGTATAGTACCGTTAAATTAGAATTTAAACTCTAGCCAGGATTTGGCCTCAGGCCTAGAATAATCCTGCTTTTCTTCCAAATGACACTTCCTCAGCATGTTGCTGCTCTGAACTTAGTAACATTTGAACTCACTGATACATTTCTAGTGCTAAAACTTTAGAAAGAACTCCAGACATAAGTAGACTAAAATTTAGCCCATTAGATATAAAATACTTCAACAAATACCCTTCAGTGTTCAGAGTCAGCTACCTCTTAATTTTGGAAAAAAATCACGGGGAAGGAATGCAAGAATTCGAAGAATTAAAGTGTCAATATTTGAATGAAAATACTTTAAGTAAATTATTTTAAATGAGGAAATAATGATTTAAAATAATTTAATTCTTTTTTTTAGTATTAGCAGTATTACTAGTATTTAGTATTATCACAGAATACATTTGTATTTAGTTAACTGGAAGTCTACCTTGATAAGCTAGAGTTTTATATAGAGTCTCTCTGAATCTTGCACTGAGTGATTTGTTTGTGTAGTTATCACCCCTTGATTGCTGGATGGTAAACTAGTTAGTAAAGGAGTAATCCTTTATATCTCAAACACAAGATGTAATCACAGCTCAATTGTCAGACCTATCCTCCTAGAAGAGATCTTCCAACTGTGATCATCTTTCTTCTGTTTCTCCACAAGAGAATCTTACAGAAGATAAATATATATAATGCTGGATTATTTATATAACTTTAAATAATTTCCTTTAATTGCATTAAACTTCAGTGAATGTTGTGCATGTGATGGGTTTAAAGCTTTCATCCCAACTTCATAAAAGTTCTTTCAGAGCCTGTACTAGAGAACGATCATTCTGAATTGCTACTAACTAATGTAAGCATGCAATTATTTTAAATGTTCCTCCCAGGGAGTCTCTTGGTAAAGTATTTTAAATTCATACATAAAAAATTAATGACAATGTGAGTTTAACTTCCTCTGAATCTGGGCTGACTGCAATCATTACATAGAGAAAATTATTCAGATATCTTTATTAAAAGTATAGTATTTAGATGCACACTTTTTTGCTTAATAAATTGCTCTTCTAAACTTCGTAATATTGCCATACTGTGAAATATACTTTACCTTTCAAATCAGTAGGTTACCTAATACTTGTTTAAATAGTCTGTATTTAGTCTTGGGAACATACATTGCTGCTTTCCTTCCATGCATTCTGTATACTGGCAGCTATAAAGATTAGACAACTTGCTAGCAGGTTTAGGGGATAACTATGGTCTGAAACAATATATAGTAGGGCTGAAAGTATTTTAAAGTACTATTAATGTTTTTAATTCTCCCTCTGCTGCAAACATAGTATATTATTTTAGGCATTTTGTGGATTAATTAAAATGTCCATGGCATTATCAGCTCAAGAAATGTGTGTGTGTGGGGGGGAGAAGAGAACAAGAGCTGAAACTAAATATGAAACCCTTGTACATGAGTACATGTACATCTGGAGGAAGAAAAGGATCCCCATAGCTCTAAACCTGGTTACATCTGTTCTAAAACCTCATAAATTTCTTCTTAGCAGTCCAGCTGGGCAGAATCTTAAAAGAACATCAAATAGATACTCATCTTGATAAAGCAATTATGTTGTCAGTTCCCTTGATCAGCACAAGCTTGACAAAGCATGCTTCAAACTTGTAATTTTAGCCTAGAGCTCACAAAACTTGCAGGGGTGATCTATGGAAAGGAATGAATTATCTGAAGATATGGGTTTTCATGAGTCGTTCCTTAAGCACCAAATCTTGGCCTGCAGTTATTCAAAAGTTGGGCGGTACCAGCCCACAGTTATTCAAAAGTTGGGCGGTACCAGCCCTGGGGTGGAGAGAGAGAAGAATATTTAGGCAGTGAATGTATCCTTGCTCCCAGCTGACAGCTCCATACCATAATTCTCAGACTTGACATCTATCTTAAGAGCATAGCACTTTTCAAGTTCTTTTGTGTCTGTCATTCAACTATGGACATGCTGTGTGAAATCCTGGTCTTGCAGAAAAAACTCTTGCTGACTGCCTGGATTTCATGCCCTCAGTGTGGAGTGGGGGAGAGGCTATTTCTGCCGTGTGTATTCCTGAAGTTGCAGCCCAGGCCTGAAAGGTCGGAGTGTCTCACCAAGATGAACGGGGACAGGAGTTAAGCAATTGCACAGGAAAGAGGAGAAAAAGACTTTGTATGAGTCTTCTCTTTTGTGCTTGGACCAGGGCTGGGCTGGGCAACTATGAGGTGCTCAATGAAAGAAAAAGGAAATCTATAGGAAACACTGTGCCTGAGAAGTGTAACCTGTAATCATGAGATGTGCGTCTAAACCAGCAAGAATTTAGGGGGAGTAACTGGTATCCACATACTTACATGCTACTTAGGCTAGGTTTTGTGCCTCAAAGTATGTATGACAGTTATATTTGTAGAGATTTTATTGTTTTGTTTTGGCTTATCTTCCTCCTGGAATTAGAAAGGAAATTCCTAACAGATTTCAAGCTGAAAGAGAAAGTCTTTAAAATTCTGTTTTCTAAGCCAACATAATTGAAATATAAATTTCTAATTTGTACCTAAGTCTTCTTCAAACACCATGAAATTAAAAATATTTATGAAGCCAATGTAGTATGTTTTGGATTTTGTGACATGTAATGTTCTGTTGAACCAATGAAAGATAGCAACTTGACAGAGACACATATTAGATCAGAATAGTACTGTGTGTTTTCCTTGAAGTTTTGCTAGTTCACTGCCTGGTGGTTTTTAATTCATGCTAGTACATAAATTTGACACGTTGAAGTATTGAGTATTCAGCATTAGGTTTCTGATAGAGCAAATGCTGTCCCTTGGCTGTCCAAGGGTATAAGTGGTTTGAAACATGATCACAACGCCTGGGAGAAATCCTTCTAATAGGCACTAGAGAGGGTCGACATTTTTAAAGGATAAAAGCATATGGTAGTCATACAAGAAGGTGCTCCTTTGAGACAGAATTAACATGAGATATTGATAGTAGTTCTTTCAGATTAACATGTTGCATAGTCATTACTAGTTTCGTTTGCATTTACTTAATGCATTTCTTCCAAGATACTTTCTTTCTCAATAGGGATTGTCTTCTAATAAACACTGTGAGCAAGTGAAGTGTGATGTAAGATCTGTTCCAGCATATTCTCTGAAAAACATGCTGGAAGGGCTGAAATACCATTGCCTGTTATGAAAGTGCAGAAATAACCTATTGAAAGATTAAAAAGGCTGTAGAGTTCTTTGTAAAGGCATATTGAAAAACCTACAGTAAAGCTGAATA
Organism: Haliaeetus leucocephalus; assembly: GCF_000737465.1. Classification (NCBI taxonomy): domain Eukaryota; kingdom Metazoa; phylum Chordata; class Aves; order Accipitriformes; family Accipitridae; genus Haliaeetus; species Haliaeetus leucocephalus. The sequence goes on from NW_010973351.1 coordinate 1,012,899, forward strand.
GTGGGATTTATAAGAGGTCTTATCTTTTGGCCTCCCATCATTGGAGTAGATTTTACATGTTTGCCTGTGCCTTTGCAAGCTTCGTTAAAGCACACCATTAGAGTGGTCTTTGGCAGAAGAAAATGAGAGATGCAAAAAACACATTGCAAATTTTGCATCAAAATAAATGTTTTGTTTAGTAAAATGTTGGTAGTGTTTATTAAGCAATGTGTTTTGCCTTCTGGAGTCTAGGACAACATTTGCCCATTAGTCGAACTTGCACAAGACAGGTTACTCATAATTTGAATATCAACAAGGTTTAGTATAGCTCTGCTTCATAGTCAAACCTTATTCTTCATACAGCTATTTAAAAAATATTGCATTGGCCTGAAAAACATCCCAATGGCTTTATGACAAAATAGAATTGGAAAAGATGCATGTAAATGAGTTTAAACAATGTATTGCTATAAAGATAAAAATGCTACTGCAGTGCTGGGCAGTATTCCAGATGTATCAAAATACTAAGTTATCTTATAGGAACTACTTAAGCTTTTTTAAAAAAAATAATTGTCCACAAGACCCAAAAATATACCTGAAAAAAAGGTGTATTATACTTAGCTATTCAAAATTTGTTGTTAATGTGAAACCTGGCCAACGTTTTAAATCTAAAATGTTCATTTGATTGAAATGGAGTGAATGATTCTATAACCTCCTGCTATCGAGAGGGTTTTATTTGCTTCTTTTTTACCTCATGCTACAGATCCTTTGCAGGTCTATGTCCTGGGTTCCTCTCTTCTATGCTATTTTGGATGATTAGTCCTAAAACCCTGTTAGCATAGAATCCTGAACCCTTATTTCTTCTCACAGGGCAAAAGGAACAGGAACTGCATTCCAGACAGGGAGTATCATGCATTTTGCATGGTAGTATGCATTATGGAAGGGTAATACTAAAAACTGGAAAAGCAAAAAACCAAACAAAACCCCCTAATATTCATAAATCTTCCTAAAACTAAGCCAGAACAAAACAAACCTCAAATCAGCCAAATAAAAAAAGATAAAATCAAGACCAAAAAAATAACAACAAAAAGTGCTTGGCATATTTCCTTTTTAGGATGTCCATGGAAGTTATGTCATAACTGAAATTTTGGTCAGTTACCATCTGTGCTAAACAAGTTGTAGTGTAAAAAACAAATCTAATGGTATTTTTCTTTTTGAGTTCTGTCTTTTTTTTGCTAACTCTGATAGACCCTGAAATAGTTTTCTTTCCAGTTTTGTGCTGAGAACAAGAAAGCTGTTCAGGTTTGCCAGACAACTACATCATCACTTTCTCTATAACTTCCTGCCACAATTTGAAGAAGTCTACAGGGTGTGTTGCTTGCCATAATGTAAGTAATAAAAACTGGTGGTTTCTTTAGTGTGTGTCTGTATTTGCTATTACATGTTTTACAAGAGGTATTGGCAGCATAAGCAGTATTGTATGTTTTCTAGTATATAAGGCAACTAATGGCATTTTTTTGGTGCTTCTCTGATTTAAGAAGAAGGAAAATCTGACTTGTGTTTGGAGTTCTGTCATCAAGGCAGGTTTTTTTAACTTTTTTTTTAAACATTTGTAGGTGAAGTGAGAGGAAAGTGTTAACTGATTAGTCTTGATTTGTAAATTATGTTCAGTTAGAAAGGGAGTCTTTAGTCCTACTCTCACTAAAGTAAGTCACAATGTTGAGCACTTTGAGGGGAGTAGAAATAGTCCATTATATTTTTGGTGTGGTTTCTCTTCAGATTCACTAGAGAAACAGGAATAATTTTGAAAGAGGCAGATGAATTTAGAAATCCCAAAGAGAATATTTATAGCTATTTCTTAGCGTACAGGATTTTTATATGAATTATTATAAACAGTGCTGGCTTGCTGAGATGTTGATTATGGTAAATGGACTGATTTTATATATAAGCAGTCTCACTTATATAGGAAAACAAATGCATAACAATGTGACTAACCTACTCTGAAATTTCTCCATATCATTCTATAGGAACTATAAATATGAAGCAGAATGACGTTAACCTGTTTTTTTTTAATACCAAAGGCAGCAAGTGGAAAAATGTCATAAAATCAGATTTTGTATGACTGTCACAACTTGTCACCTACGTAATTTATGCTGTAAAAATATGAATACAGCAGGATGCTATACATGATTTATAAAGATATAAATAGTAAACAGTGCTTGAAATATATATAAATATATGTATTTATTGCTAGCTATTCTCTAACCCCATTGTGTAATACTGAAAATTGAACTTGTTTCACAATATTTAACTTTTTGTCTCCAGCAAATCATTCACATTGGAGAGGGGCATGCTGAACCGGCAAGCAACAGTGAGACCAGCTAGATTTCTGAAACCTAACAATCAGGGAAATTTAAAAAGTCATGTAAATACAGCCTCAGACTATTAGTAGGTGGCATTGTTGTCATATTTTAAACCATAAAAATCTAGAAATGTAGGGGCTTTTTGATAGGAGATGTTTTGTCTGTGTTGAAGAACTCTCTGGCTGTACTTTTGAACAGTGTGAATTTCCTAACTCTTGGGAGGAAATAGAAAAAGGTGTGTTTTGGGGAGGGGGAGAGGGAAGGGAAGAAAACTGCCATAATTTTTAGGGGTGCAAAACTTTGTTCACAACCTATGAATGTCATCAGCGAGTTGTGAGTGTGCTTTTTTGGATGTTAATTGAGAATGTATTGGTATATATAATACGAGGTTGTGTTTCTGTAGACTGATATACAGCTACTGATATGATATTGATCATTGATCTTTCATATCTAGGATAGGTAGGCATGTCAGTAAGTAACGTTCATTCACTATGGTTCCCATGTGAGTCCCATTACTGATTTCTACCCAACCTTTATATGGTTTTGTTAGACATTAAGACCAGATCTTGGTCGTAGACATAGACATAGGGTCATTTCACTAGCTTTTTTCCCCTTTTTATTTTAACCACTCTTTAACCAGGCTGCCTCCCAAGCCAGTCTGAATTACTATTATTATTATTATTATTATTTTTTTTTTTTTATTAGGTTTCTTGGGCTAGGTATCAAATGCTGTATGTCTTGGGGAATATTTTAATGTCACATTATTTCCTCTCTGGGTAATCATCTGTCACTTTAAATACCAGTGTCAAGTAAAGACTCCAAGTCCCTCAGGCCAAAAAGCTCATGCTTTCCTCCACTATAAATTAGGGCACATTAGGACTTACCTTCTCTTACAGTTTATTTTTTATCCCATTCTTGCTGCTGATGACCACCTGAACAGAAGTACTTCCTTGAGGTACCTAACATTTAGTCGTTGTCTAATTTGTGGAGGAGAAAAAGGAGGCTTAGATGATACCCTGGTATTTGGGACAGGGCCTAGGAAGACCTCCTGTTGTCTGTCCCACAGATGCTTCTGAAGGCTCAGGTCACTGCATTGCTAAGGAGAGCCTCCTAACGCAGATAGGCTTATTGCCAGGTGCCAAGAGAAAGGCAATGCTACTAAGGGGATTGCTCGCCTGAGTAGAAGATGATTGCTGTATCAGTGGGATCCCAAGGTGTGTCTTTTCAGACAGCTCTTTCATTTTCATAATCTCATGTTGAGAAACAACTCATCGTGAAGATAGTCTAGAGCTGTTACTGGATAATCAATGTCAGGGTTGATCAGTTATTGCAGATTAGTGGAGGTATTAAAATTTTGTCAAGTGTGTAGACAGTGAACCTTGTGAATCTTGTTCAAAGCTGTTTGTAGAGGAGAAATTTTTTTTTACCATGTCTGATCAAATCCATCTCTGCAAAGTTCAAATGAGCTGAAGGCAATGATTTACATGGCTGTGTAGAACTGCCCATCCTTCTGAGTAAGACTCTCCCTGTTTGCTAACATAACATCTCTCTTGCCTCGCAGGAAGTCTATCATCAGAGCCGACATGTTGCATAACTTTGATTTTGGCCTCTGCTGCAGGCACCATCAGAGGAGAGCAATGCCAGCCTCCATGCCCATAAAGACCCTTCATCTGATTGCCTGACACCTCTAGTTCCCCAGTTTTCATGGAAAGGACAGGTAGTGAAGGTCATTGTAAAAAGCAAGTATAAGTCATCCTTCCTCTCTTTCCCATTAATGCTAAGCCAGGCCTGGGGAGGAGAAGAGGATAATGGAGAATCCTTGAAAGTGCAGGAGGAGCGAGTACATTGCTCTCAGGGAGGGGTCCAAAGCCATGTAGGAACTGTGAAAGTTGTATTAATTATGCATCTATGAAGGGCGTCTGAAGAGCAGAGAAGCTTCATGTGGCTAGTAGTCAGTTAACTAGTAGTTGAGAATTGATAAGAAGTTGTAAGTTCAGTACTACCTGTTAATCAGCAGGAGCTTCTAATGGAGGAGGGGCCAGGTCAGGCAGAGTTGGCCCAGTAAATTGCACACACCTTCCTTAATGGGAGGTCAAATACATAATAGAAATAAAGTTTTTTTTCCAATGGGATTTTGGCATCGAGGTCATGATTTTTTCTTTTGTTTGACTCATCATATCTGAATGTTTGAGACTGGTAATAGTATCAAGTGAGAAATGTTAAGGCCTCAAAATGTAAGAGGTGTCCTCACGTCTCAGGAGGAGCTAAAGCAATACACTGATTATGCAAAGGATGTTCTTTAGCTAAACATCTCATTTTGTACAATAACACAGGAGAACTGAATATAATTGGAAGGCCTGGGACATGAACTAAACCATCTGGTGATTCTTTCAGGCTTCCAAGTGTTCAGACTGGTGTAGATTACGTTTTGTGGCCATGGTTCTTCCTTTTATGAATGTGTATGAAGAAAGGTCTCCTTTGCTACGTTCCTCTAGTTTGGTATTTAAAGTAATAACATTGGGTTTAGGCTTTGCTCTGTGAATTACTTCTGTCCTGAAGCAAAATGAACTGCTCTAATGAATATGACTGAGAACTTCACAACAGAATAAGCCAAACAGCTAGGTTATTAGGAAGCATAAGACCTGTATTCACCCTTGCCCACTTCCCTGCTTTGCTTTTTGGCTGCTCTATAGCAGAATACTGCATCTGGATTTCCTGAAGTGCTGGCTAGATGTAAGCACAGGTTGTGTTGAAAAAATCAACATTGTTGCAGTATATTATTTATGCTATTAGTTAAAATTAAGGTGTTCAAGAAAAGTTTTACATCAGTGTATTAAGAATGAAGACTACTTCTGTGGTGACTGAATACAGCGTACAGAGTTGCTTATTCTACCATTCCACACAATTACACAACAACATACTGCAGGTGCATGAATGTGTTTTGTTGTTGCATGAGTATGCTAATATGTTTATCTTGAGGTGCCACAATTTTTTCAGCATGGTGCTGAGTGTATGACAATCTTTTTTCATGCTGTCTTTACCTGGTCTGTCACTTTTCCATGGAAGTTCTCACAGGTCGATCTCGGGCCTCTGGGGTTTTCATTAAAGCTGCCAGGAGACAAGTCAAGACAAATAAGGAGATAATGTACTTATATTGTCTCCAGAGAGTATTAATATCATATTTCTGCTGTCTGGAAAGCTATACTTTCAAAAGTATTGCTGGTGTCAAGAGCAAGTTGTCCAACTGGCAGTTTATTAGCTGTTCTTCTCCTGATGTCTCCAGCTAAGTCATTGGAAGGTGTTGATAAAAATTTCTCTTTCAGGGCAACCATGAAATTGCTACATGACTCCTCACACCACTGTGGCACAAGACAAATCTTAGTGCCACAAACTATACATGTACTAACGTGTCAGAGATGCATACTCCATCACTGGAAGCAACACTAGAAGCGCTGCAACCAGGTTGAGGAGGTCCTGAGTCAGTATGGTTTTGGTCCCATATAGAGCAGCTGATTTCTCCACTGATGGAGAAATTTTGGTGTGTAGAGAAAGGAAGGCAAAATTAGTAATCCAAGCTGAGCTGATGGACAGGACTTTCATCCCTGGATGCCATTTTTTAGCTATCAGTGGACAGATATGGTTCTGTGGTCCATAATTTACCTGCACAGGCCAGTTAACTGAGGTAAAAACTTGCCTCCAGCTAGGCGAGTTGTCTCCATATCGGCTAGTTGAAGGCTGCTGTATTTACAATATGAGGACAGGAGGCACTATGCATGCAAATGACAAGGACCATACTTTTGTATATTGTCTCTTCTGGGGCTTATACTACAGTCCACTAATACTATAATAAAAATCATCTTTGTCTTCTAGCATGGAGATAAGCTTGGGAAGCCATAAAGTGCTCAGCATTCAGGTTTTCCATAACTGTCTGTGGCTAACAAGTACAGTAGTGCTGTGGAACTCCATTTTCCATGTATGCTTAGCCCATATTTTGGCTGATTGTATAAACAGCATAATAGTTTAAAAAAATGTTTAATATAGATTAAGCATAGAAGATTTTTGGAGATCTTCTGGAGTAAATCTTTAAATATATATTTAAATGATTTTTTTCCCCTAAATCTGTGTGTGTTTTAGAGAGTTGGTTCTCTTTAGTAGATAATTATAAGTCAGTTTGAATTTTTCCCCCGGGGGTTTAAAAATGCTAACACCTACTGAAACTGTATTAAGAACCATTGTCTTCATTGTCTGAATATTTTGTAATCTGTCTGAGCCAATCTTCAACTTAAAGGTGGTTTGTTTTGTACATGTAACATCAAAAGAGGTTTCTTTGGTAATATTTAAAATATGTGCTTTGCTTCTTTTTTTTTTTTTTCCCCACTGGCACAGTGTTTTGTATGCTAAAATTATTTCAAGGGAAGATCTTCCCTTTAGAAACTCACTCTTCATACATACGCCTGAAGTCAAGAAAAGCATACTACTGTTTATTCCATTAGATCACACAGCCAATTAATCAAGATTTGAATGAGTATCAAGATGTAGCCTTCATTCTGTCTGCTTATTAACTTTCATTATGTGTAAATCTAAGGTGTAATTGTTAACAGGATGGATTATGCTGTAAAGTTTTTTTTTCCTATAACAGCATTCCTTCACAGGTCCCCTTATTAAAGCATACCCAGGGTGATATATTATGTTAAGAAGGTTTAAAACATAAGGTGACAATGACCTTCCCTTTAATTAACTATGATGGAAATAAAGGTGAGAACAATGATGATGAAGCTCTGCTGGAGACCATAAATCATCTGCTGCACTGGTTAGACAGGACACAGCTACAAAAATAACCTTGCAATTCACAGGTTAAATGGCTCTTCCATTGTGCTGCATTCACTATTGTTTTTATTTACATACATACAGATAACTTTCACTTTGTGGCAGTGTAAAAAATGTCTTTGATCAAACAATGAGTTATTTTCTGAATATACTTGAAAATACTGAAGTATTTTGTTTGTTAGAATATTGCTTAATGTTCCAGCTTTTAAACAGCAAAGTGGTATATACAGCAATGGAAAGTTGGGATACTTCTGTGTTTTCCTCTAGAAACCTGTGCTGTAAAGGACAGAAGGCAGTCTAATGTTTTATTGTAAAATAGTTCTTTGTTTCTCCTAATGATTCTGGGCTTTCACCATACTATGTGAGATGAGATTGCCAATTATATTTTTCAAGATCTGAAGATGGTTTCTAACTTATTTAACTAGGTTTAAGAGCATGTCACATGTTCTTAGAAATAAGACTACCTCTTTTTCTAAATACATCACTTGGTGTGAGAGTTATAGTCCTGTAGCATTTAGTATACCAAAGAGAGTTTGCAATATAAGGGGAACACTTAAATTTTAATTACAGTTCAACAGAAGTCATCCATACATTGACTAGTATCAAATGCTGCACAATGAAGTAAGCAAGACTTTTGTCACCTTGACTATCAACACCGGAGACAGGACATTAAGGGCTTCCTCTTCAAACTGGTATGTTTGGTATGGATAATCCTGTAAGATCAGAATAGATTCAGAAGCCTTCCTGTCAGATTTAAAACAAAACAAAACAAAACAAACTAGTGAAAGTACTACAGAATATTTTACCCTTCCGTTATGTTTTGTATCTCTTGATTTCTCCATGAAGATGTGCTCTCAGTCTTTGAGACTGGTAAATCTAAACTTGGAAAACAGAAAGTCTGGTAAAAAAAAGTGCTAGAAGATTTCAAAGTGGATGCTAGCAGTCATTAAGCAACAGAATTTTGGGGATATTTTTGCAACTGATAAGAAAGAGTTAGGTCTTGTAGAACTAAAAACACCTGAAAGAAATGAGTATAACAGCAGAAAGCCCAGAATTAACTCTCTGTTCTTGTCTTCTTTTCTGTGTTGCAATGCCAGCAGGCATTGCTGGGGTAAGTTTTGGGTGGTAACTTTTTTTTTTTTAAATTTCAAGATAGGCGTATGGAGTTTTATCTTAGGCTATTTCCCAGCTGCCTGAATTTAGCATATTGAGATAAATCATCAGAGCAGTTTTTGCTTTTTGAAGTGCTGAAGCACAAAGGAAGGGATCATGGATGGAGAGCTAGCTGTCTGGGAATTACTTTTGAGTAGACGGACTTCCTAGGGCAATGAAATGTTATATAGTTAAATAACATTGGTATATTTGATTGTCCCTTTATGTGGTTAAACAGAATGTGTAAGAAGGGCAATAATAATTATTATTGCTTCACTATGTCTTGTATGTAACAATCCAGCAGAACTTTTTTTTTTTTTTTTAAAGTATGCAGTCTGCATTAGTCCTTGCTCTATGTTTGCACGTGGGTGGCAACGTGCATAGGTCTTGAGACACACGAAACATTACTGAGCTTGAATTCACATTTCTTTGTGTGCTGGGAAATGTGCAAGTGACACACTCAGCGTTCTGCAATCATCTTTCCCTGGGTATCCAGTCCACAACAAGTGGGAACATTACTGTAATATCAGTTTCTCTGGTGCCTTCCTGCACATGTTGAGCAAGTAACAGGAGTGACTGGGACATCATCAGTTCCAAATGCCTCAGCAATATTAGGGAAGTGATGAAGCAAGATACCTCCAAATGATCCCAGTATTACTCTGTATTGGGTAGTCCTGTAAGTCAGACAATAGTGGTGATAATTCCTTCTCAGCGTACCTTTAATGCTCAGTGTGGTGCTTGTTATTTAATCAAGAAATATCACACCGATGTGGGGAATGATGCTCAGCATTTGCAACAGCATAATGCTCTTGCACACTCTCAATACTTCGCCTTAATCAGTAGGTGGTTTTCAATACTTCCAACCTGTCCTGACCTCAACACAGACAATGATGGAGGAGAAAAATCCTTTCTAGCTCTACAGGCGAAAGACGCTGGAACAAAAGACTTGTTTTCGTGCTTTAATGTAGCATAGAACAACTAACATTCAGAGCATCTTCTGGGCAGAGAAACAATACAAGAGCATATATTTAGCTTAGGCAGAAAGGCCCAGACTCACTCACATATTTTACCAAAACTACTATTTTTGAATCAGTGGAGAAAAATGCTGATGTCAAAGCACTGGTGAGTTGGTGATAGGGTAAAATGTTGTCATGGGATAGCAGAAGTATCAAGCATTAATGGCAGAGCTGTTGATAGCCAGAGGCAGATCCTAGCTTGGCTTCTTCCCGCAAGAATGGCAACAGACTCCACAGTTGCAGGCCAGAATGCAAAATTCATTTCCTTGGTTTAATTTTTCTGAAGTAGCTCGTCAATCTCCCATAAATAATAAGAGGAAAGCTTTGAGGGAAAATGAGAAATTACTGCTGCTGCTGTCACCTCTTCTTCTCTGGGTCTGTAAACCTTTTGGCTATTGTGACTCAATTTGACTCAATCTTTTTAGTAGAGAGTGATTTTTTTTACCATTAGTGTTAATTCATAATAAGAGTGCTTAGGTGTGATTCCCTCCTATTACTTTATTGCCTTTTGGGTTGGCCTTTCTATTAGAAGGGATAGCTTTCTACAAGATGCTTTAATTAGCTGTTTTTCATAATCTTGCATTCATGCCCTGACCTAATTAAGTGGTGAAGTTCCACAACACTTGCTTGCTATTTCATAGGCCTCCCAGAATTTTGTACTAATTTTTTCTTGTCTGTACATTGTCTCCACCTGGCCCCCAAGTTTTTCTCAGTATTTTATTTTCCAATTCTAATAAGTACTCCAAGACTCACACCCACATCGGCGCCAAAAGTAATTTGTAATTAATGTGGTGAAGCTGAAAACTGTTTTTTCCTCAGCAGTTCTTTTGACTTTCATGTTTTTAATATAAAAGGAGATTGTTGTTAACTTCTATATTGGAAATGTGGAAGACACATGGATAGTACTGAACAAATGATAAATAAGGTAAAGGAGAGAGATAAACAAGGGACAAAGATCAGAAAGGAGAGATTGAGCGTAAGTGAGGCTACTTTTTAAAGTGTCAGGTTGGCTTGTTCATGACAAGGGGAGAGTAAGGAAAGAGAGCAAGAAATTGCTGTCGGTTTACTCATCTAATGACTGTTGGAAACCTAGGAAAAGTTCCCATGAAGATGCATAGGTATACAGTTAAGAAATGTGGTTAGACTTATTAAATCTAAAATAAACATTGCTTATTGCTTCTCTGTCAAAGGAGAAACATTTCTTTTTGATGACTGGATTTTTGTTTATTTAGCTTCTGATTTTTTTCCAATGGATTTGAATAGAATTCTCTTGTCTTACACTGGAATCCCAACTTATTAAAATGCTTTGACTTTTGGGCAGCCAAACGGAATACATATTTATAGGCACATTTAACTTCCAGAAGGTTTTGAGGAAAAAAACCTAGGCTGAGAATCTGATTTGGATCATGTCATAATTTCTTCCCATAGAATCTGTGAAAAGACATGAGCTGTGTATGCAGTTCAGTGGCAGAAGTCTGTTTTCATAGTAGTTTTGATGAAAGCAGTAACATCTTTTGCATTTTAGAAGGGTGTAAAAATTGTAAACAAACTTTTCAGTGCTATGAAATAGACAGTTGCATAATGTTGTTGTGATGTTTTAACAAAACTTTTCTTAGGTTGTACTTAAAAATAAAAAAATTGAGAGTTAGTATTTAAATCAACAGATGTAACCTGTCTCCTCAAGCTTTCTGAAATATGATGGAATTTGATTGTAACTTTTTGCTTTGATTCCACACTAGTACGAGAAGAAAGTTTTACAGATTGTTAATATAAAGGAATACTATTGAAATCACTGACTTTGGATCAACCTCAGATTTTGGGGAGTTGTCAACAAAACCTCTTTAGTTAAGGAAGTGGGAAAATGTGAAAGCCCCACTGACTATTACACTCTAGGAAAAGGTTACCCTTACAGAACATCTTGTGTCAAAGTTTCATCCAGTTTCCTGACTTTGGGATGAAAAATGTTGTTCTAGACCATCTCTCCAGAAGAGTTTGCAAAAGTCTTGGAGTTTTTCTAGGGCATTTTTGAGATTTTGTTGAAACTATGCTTAGCAAGCCTAATTGTTGCCCAGTATAATGGCTGAAGATTTTGGGTTACATGCTCTTTTTTTCAGTGATGAGCTCGTAGGAGAATCCGTCAAGTGGGTTAGAATGAGAGAAGCAAAGGGTAAAATAACAGCATGATTAGAGAGTCCAGTAAATCAAAACCTCCCAACAAAATAGTCAGTAAAATTATCTGCACTATAGTATTGATAGCTGTCATAGTACCAGTGGGTTGGTAAGAAATTCTATTCTGAATCATTAATTAAAAACCAAACCAAAACAAAACAAAGCTGGAAGGAACTAGAATTTGTAGTTGAGCAATGAAAGTCAAATCAATATGACTGGATCTTTTTAAAAACAGATTTTGCTTGGTTTGTTACCATTTTAATTTTTTTCCCCATACTTGGTGCTAATCAGGCATGACAAATAGGCTCACCTTTGAACACACTTTGCACTAATAATGTCATAAAGTAACTCCCTTTAATTGGTACCTCAGGCCACTGTCATCAAACAAGCTCATAAAAAGAAACTAGTGACAGCTTTCACTTCTGCTGAATTTATGAAAGACTTCTCACTTATGCCCAGCCAGTGTGTGTTTACATTACTATTGTAGCTTTGACCTTTGATCAAAGAAGCAATATATTTTGTGTTCCACAACGAACTCACACCATCAGTTCAATTCAGACGTTTATTCTTGCAGTGCATGGCTATTGTGAAAACTTGGCACTTAGAAAATGCAAAGGGCAGTCAGTTTACAGTTAGGCTTACAGTTCACTATAATGTAGTAAATATGTTTTGGAGCCAGATACTTTATTTAAAATTAATAATTTATTCCACAATTGATATTTTTTTCTTCACAGATTGTATAAGCAAAGACTTTCATATGTGCTCATTATTCAAAACTATTCACCCGATAACTTCTGTGAATAATTCTTGGTCTTGGTCTGTAGCTCCTGCTCAAGGATCTCATTGTGAATATTTGATCATCGAAATTCCAGCTCAGTGACTCATCACCTAAATCATATGGTATGCTTCTGCCAGGATAGAGGAACACAGTCCTTAATTTTCTACTTAATGATTCAGAAAGTGGTGAGCACTTGTCCTCTGAAAGTCAAGGCCCTTTATCAAATATCCAGAACTTAAGGTCTTATCTTAGTCTGTTGGAGGTAATAACCAGTAGATGCAGATTTGAAATTCTTTTTTTTTTTTAACTATTGAATTTTAAATTAGATGCTTTGATGGCTGCTCCTACTTTTATGTTCTTTTCCTGCAAGTATTCCAGGCAACTAACAGATAAGAGTGAAATTATTCAAAGTGTGTTTCTGCAAAACATAGGATTTATAGTAGCAGAAATTCCTGCTAATGTCCAGTAATACAGGCTCACAAATTCTATTATGAAAGTAAGTTTATTTTCAGCTTTACAGTATAATTCTGTCTATCTTTATTTGGGATGGTTCACAGTAGAATTTCTGATCTTGATTCATATCAAATTTCAGAGAATATTTTGATTTTAATATCTGGTTTCTACAGGCACATACTGTGATTCCTTCATCGTGATTCCTTTAATTTTAGAAAAACAGAAAAAGGTTCTTATTTCAATTCTAGTTCAGCTGTGGTTTTCTCTTTAAAGAACACTAATTCTGCCAATAATATTTTCTATTATGATGTAAATTTTGTGTGAACTGCATTTTACCTGCACAAGTGCTTTCTCTTAGTAATGAATATTGTTAAACTGGAAATAATTTATTAGGTTTAAATGAAGGTCATTTATTTGATCTGTCCATAATGCCTTGGTATTGGATCAATTTGCCCTCTTTCAAACAACTTTATTTCAGAGGTTTTCAGTACAGCATAGCATCTCGAATGAATGAATTCAGCAATCAGTGATATTTATGGTTCATAGAAATGTGCGTTAAGAGTTTCAGTGTGTTTGGAGTATAACTGTGCAGCAGTTTATAATTTACTCTATACCCAGGTCTTTATAGTTGACTTTCCTGTGTTTCAGGCTCTCAGGGTTGATAGGGACTTAAGTTAGTACACTATGAGTGATATCAGAAAAGAATTAAAGATTCTCAAATTCCTACTTCTTCCTCTTTTCCCTCCTTGTTATAGCAGTGAGAAAGTTATTTCAGTATTTTCTAATTTACCTATCCATCTGCCCTTCTCTAGACAGTCTGTATAGATCAGTTCAACTTTGGTGATACATAAGTTGTGACTCTATTAACTTTTTTAAGAAAAGACAGTCCCTGTCAAATGCAGAAATGTACTATCAAAATGACAGGTTGGATACTGTACTGAATGTTGTTTATAGCATTTTATTCCCCATCAGTGACTTTTGTTTTATGAACTACCTGAAGCTGCTGTATATTCTTACTTACTAAATGGGTAAACTGTACATCTGTCAAATTTAGACCTAGTTTTAAGAAGAATACATATCTATCATAAAACCATGCTAATGAATTAAAGCACTTTAGACATGTTTTGCAATCATGTAAAAACATTTATCTACTCATTATAAGGAACGTGTATATTTGAATAGATATATTTGGAACATTCTGCAGCCCACAGTGTTCAGGAAGAATAATATTAAAAGATTTTGCTCCAATTTGAAACATTTCTATCTGGATTTTGATGGTGTTCAGAGAAAAGGTGACATAGTGACTTTAAATGAATATTGTAAAAATATCTTGTAAGTTACTAGATATTCAACATTAATAGAGGTTTTATTATTCTTTTTTTTCCCTGTGGGTAAAACTTTTATGTAAAATGCTATCACTTGCATAGTTTATACTTGTTAAAAGTTCCAAGCAATACTTCTCCATTTTTGGGCTGTGTGCAAAAATTTGCAAACCCATCAGGTACTGATGCTAGATATGGCAGTAGACACATTTGGGAAAAAACCCTCTCAATAATGCCACAAAATATTATTTCCTAATGTGCTCTGAGGTTTCTAAATTCAGCCTTCCAAATATGTGAAAAGTCAGTATGGAATAGAAATATCTAGTTTTTCATACTGAAAAATTCAAAATATGCAGTTAAATAACAGTTGCCTTTAGCTAGATGAATTCATTTGAATAAGTTCTTTCTCAGATCCAGTAATTCCCAAGCGGGGTTTTTGGTCTGTTTGATTTATGATAGATTTACTGAAAAGACTGGAATAGCTTAAGAAATTCTGTCTTCCTTTTTCTAATAAATTTCCTTGTTCAGTGTTAGATGAGATTGACTGTTTTCTGTTGATCAGCACCGTTTTCAAACATGGGGCCTGTCTTCACCTTCTAGCAAATAGATAAGAACGAGTGAGAGGAGGATGGTGCAAAGCTTCCGCTGTCAACTGGGGGAAAGGAAGATTAGAATGAACGAAATTTAAGTTTATATTCTCATCACAGGAAGCAGTAGCTGTACCTATCAATATAGAAGGTGTATGGCAAGCAGCTTGAAAGTGACCTCGGTGGTTACTTCGTTTGCAAATTTCATTTACCTCGCAGGGCTTCTTTCTAGGGAAAGAGAGGATGGGAAGGGATTGCTAAACTTGAAGAAAAAGGCACTAACTTCCTGCAAAGCCACCAGACTGGAAAAGAGGTGATTTTTCCTGAATCTATCCTGCTTCACTAAGCCAAATGGCTTGAAAAGGTACATTGTACTCTGACGTTTTCCTGTTCTAATTTATTCAGCTGACATTGGAAGTATGATAAAGAAACCAGTCAAGGATGCCTTGCTTTGTAAACAATGCAACAACAAAGTGCCGTTAAGGATTTAGAATTAGAAGGTAGTGCACTAGTTTCTTGTCTCAATTAACAGGCACAGTTCATATAGTCAAATCTCAGTTTTTACTAGATACATGAAGAACTAAATTTGTGCTGCTTTAAAGGATTTCTCTAAATTGCTCCAGGTGAAAAGAGATGTTCTGAAGTTAATATATTAAAAACCTGTTTTTCAGATACAATTCAGCAGAGATTTATCATGAATGTAGGATATTTTGGGTGTGAAGTTAAATCAAAGTAAAATCTCTCCCATTTCCTCCCCTTATTGAATCTTTCAGAATCAGTTTTTCTGCTGGGGCAGATGGCTCCTTAACTGCAGGGCTGATGCAGCTTCAGGTCACAGGGGGAAAGATTTTTGGAGGAAAAAACCACCAAACAGATGGTGAGCATTTAAAAAAAAAAAGTTTTCAAACAGCCTGATGTGTCTGCAGGACAGCAATAGAGGAAGAGGTAGGTATGGTTGGGGCTGGCCTTACTCCTCTTACTGGGGAGGAAGGAGTTGGTACAATGGTTTGTGGATTTCTATCCTTTCCTCTTTTATGGTAGTGCAACTACAGGTGTGGCGTGTGCAGCCTTAGTAGCTGCAAAAACTACCTGAAGGAGAAATTCCTTTCTTCCAAAGCTAATGCGATCTAGTATTCAGGTGGTGTCCAGAAAAAGAAAATTTGCCCTTTGATGTTTTTAATTACACGTACTTAGAGTAATGCTTTCAAACTCCTTAATTGTAAGAATTCCCGCCTTAAGTATCTAAAAATTGTTTGCCTTTGATGAGTGCAAATATGATAAAATACTTAAAAGTATGTTAGCATTCAGAACTGCCATAAACTTGCTTAAATACTGTTTGCAGTGAATATGAATCATTTTTAATATATCTAAATTTATAGTGTGCTTTTTAAAAAGGTGGTCTCAGTATAGTCTCCACATAATAGTTTAAGCACATTCTGCATCCCCACACTTGTTCATACAAGTGACAGAATTTACACAATTAAACACGTTTATTCCAGCACAGTACTCTGAGAGTTCTGTATCAAAACTACTACTTCATATCCATTATTTTTAACTACTTTTTTGCCTTTTCTGTGTTTGTGCTGTGTCATAAAGGAACTCAAAATACAGCTCCAACTGCACATAATTACACACTGAAATAAAATCTCATTGTTAAAAATGTTTTGGTTTTTTTTTCTTTTTTTCCCCTCCTGCTAATGACAGATGCTTTGGATTGTTTTTCTTGTTTTCCACCTCTGGTTGCCTACCTATGTTGAGGAAAGTGCCTTTGTCCAAAATTTAACTCTTTTATTTCTGAATATGTTTCTAGGTTTATGAAAAATACATGTTTAAAAACCCCCAACAATCCACAAAACACCAAACCCCCTCAGAGCAAGCAAAATAATTGCCAGTACCTTGTCAGGATTTTTTTTTATTTTAGATCTGCAACCCTGATAATCAGTAATGAAGGAACAGTTTTAAGTGGGTTTAGTGTTTTTACTCAAAGCTTGTAGAAATTATTACCTTCGTCTCCGCAAGTGTCAAAACATTAACTTGTGTCAAGAACATATGCTTTCAGTACTTAAAACAAGCTTGGTTTTGTGCTGTTGCTCTGCCTTGTTAGTTCTTACACTTCGATTGTCTGGAAAGGTTGCCCCTCTCTCCTATACAAAAAAAAGGGCCAGGCATAATTTCACCACTGATTGAATGCATGTAGCGAACAGTCATTCCTGGCGGAGAAAAGCTGAGCCTCCTGCCATTGTTCTCTTGACAAATAGTGAGTGTCCTCCCTTTCCACTGTCTGACCTTGACTAATTGTGTAGAATTGGTGCAGCTGTCCCTGGCTCATTCAGCGCTGCAACACAAGGGCATGTAAGAAACTTTAAGCTGCCATCATAAAACTCCAGTTTGAGGACTTCATCACAATGCGCGGTGCTCACTGTTTTCGTTGTACGCTGTTTAGTTTGTTGCTGTTTACTTCCTCCAACAGCGCGTTTTATAGTCACACTGTGTTTTCCTCTCACTTGCTTTTGTATGTATTTCAGAAATCTGTAGAGAGTCGTAAGAGAGTATTTCTAAAATAGCTAGATAAAGTCACATGGAAAAATACTTATAAAACCATCAATTAAAAAATGATAGGGGAATGAAGCTTATCTAGAAAGTGAGTAGAAAAGCATGTTTGTACTTTTCTTTTTCCTTATTACTGGCACATTCTATTGTTGGAAATTCTTTTGGTAGAAAGCTTAAGTATATTAACTTGGAAACTGAAGAATATAATCAGAAAAAGAAGTACTGTTTGCATATTAATATAGGGATAAAATTTTCTGGGGCTGCTTTTAAATATTACTCCTAACTGAATATTTTAACTATCGTGTGTACAAAAGCAAGCAAAGTATTTTTCCTGTACAAGTAAGTTTTCATAATACAGGTAGTGGTTAAATTGATATTAATGCTAATATAATACATAGGTAATGTGATCTGGAAAATTTACTAGAAATCTCTTGAGAATTTTTATTATTTTATTTACTCAATTAGGGTGAAAATTTGCCTTGTGAAGACAGAAAATTCAGTGTGTCTATACCACTTTTAAGTCACACTTAGCTTTTAGTATTAGGGTTAAATGGACTTGTGTTTGAATGGTAAACAGGCCTTGTATTTGGGTAAATTCCATTCATATAGAAAGAACCATTGACTTGCTTTATTTAAGGCTGAACCTAGTTCAGTAAAATTCAGTGTCATTTACTGTCTTTTTTTCAGTCCGGCTGCTTCTCAGTGAGAGATTCTTTTGACAGAATAAGCAGATTTCTACAAAAACATCATAAAAAAATGAAGGGCCTTGTTTGTCTGCCCAATCTATATTGTAAGTCTCTCCAGAATAAAGAGAACTTCTGTGTCCTTGGATTGCGTTCCTGCCAACAGGATAAGTGTTCAAGTTAGGCACATGAAATAAATTAAGAAAACCAAATAAAACCACCACAAGAAGTATCTGCAGAAACACAAGTCTCAGATTAGGTGGCAAAATACTATTGAAGGAATGCAAGCAGTAGGTGAATTTTCAGAAGTGATGAGTATTTGGTGGCTTACATTGACCTGGACATGTCTAAGTCAGACAAGGCTGGCAATATAACACTTTACCCTATGGACTATTTTCCTGGATCTGCTCCAAGGAATGTGACTTGCCACAATGAGTAGGAAGACATACATAATTGTGTTCATGAGATCTTTCTTCCACGAATACTCTGCCATTGTTACGCGTGTTGACAGGCAAATCAGGTGCTCTGCTTGACATGTTGCTTACTGCAAGGAAAGAGTGGCAACGTGTGGCCTGATGTACTGCAGGCAGACATTTCAAATATCATTGGTTTGGGTTTCTGGTACTGCAATGTATTAGCAAACAGAATTATCTTTAAAAAAACTTCCCCTTGTCCCTGCTACTCAGACCTGTGCTGGGAAAGCATTTAGTGCCAGCTTGTGACCTGTTTGAAACATTTCCAGTGAAATTAAAATTTAGGAAATGTGTTGGTTGGCTAAAAAGTCTGGCCTGAATGAGACTTGGTAGTCTCACAGTGATGCTGCTTAACTGTGATGTGCAAGTCCCTCCTTGGTTTGACCTGAAGGCACGTGATGGCCACTTCTCCCCTCTCACCCTTATAAGAGCTTTCTGACAGACCTTGATCTCTCTAACTTCTTGTGTAATGGAGATAGCAACCTTGTGTTACCTGGTGACATATTTTTGACGTCTGAAAATTATTAGGTCTTATTTGAAACTTGGAGAAAGCCATACTGAGAAGTATATTGCCAGATGTTGAAGGTTGTAGAGTCGTATTTTAATAACTCGTATGTAGAAAACAAAGCTTGCTTTAATTTGTATAGTAGAAAAAAAGTAAAATACATATAAAGAGAATTGTTGTTATTAATGACAATCTATTGTATACCTTAAGAGCAGTATCAGGGCCCTGGTGTACCCATGCTGCTGGAGGTGAACTGACTGCCTAGAGCCACACTGAGAAGTGGAGCCCAACTTCTCGGACTCCAAACTAGCTTGCTAATAGGCAGATGAACAGTGTGGCCCTGGTTGTAGATCCACGTTACGTAGTCCTTCAACAACAATGCCAGTTTAAGTCTTACTTGAAGCTGCAGGTTTTTGGTTTTTTTTGCATGGCAGTGTGCTGCCTTCCTGCTCGTGCCAGCACAGATGTTGCAGGCAGTGAGCTGGCTCAGGGACATATCAGAAGCCAGGCAGTGAGGCTTACGCTTATTTTTCTCCCATTTTGTAGGGAGTTAAAAAATATAAAAGGCTGGAATATGCTCAAAGATGAGGGATATTTTCAACTCTGGTCACATTGACAGTCTGGCAGTTGCAAACACACTGCTGGGGCATGTGAGCGTGTTGCACGTGGACAGTAATTGGGAGGTGTTTTGAAGAAGAAATCTTTAATCTGACTTTGTTGCCAAGCACTTTGTTCTGTGGAAATGCACACACTAGATGGTTTTTAACTGTCGGTGTTTTAGATTTCTATTGTGTGTAGATTAGAACATGATTAGTAAAATGCCACCCTCGTGCTGCCTGTCTTCAAGTCCTGTTTGGAGCTTGATTTAAGGCACAGAGAAACAACCTTATTCTCTGGAGCTGGTGTGAAGGGATGAAACAGAGAGCTTGCCAGTTTTTTTTGCCTTTTCCACTTCTGTCTGCCCAGCAGCAAACTAACGTGTTTGGGAGAAAGAAAGAAACAGAGTGATAGTATTTCAGTGTTGTGTTTAGGTATGGCTTTGCACACTTCAGCTGTGCCCGGCAGTGTAGTACTGACTGAGTGGTAGCTGATTCAGGCTCTCCTACTTTACTTCTTAGAGATGTGAACCATCAAATGGCGTTTGCTGGCTTGTAGCTGGGAAATGGGGCTCCCTGAGATGCTTCTCTCTCTTTTTCTCCATAGAGCATATGGAAACTTAAGAGAAGTAGTGCTTCTAAGAAAACCTACAGGTCTAAAATAAGTGGGACAAGAACACAGAGGAAAAGACAGGGTAGCCATGTTATTCAAGAGAAGATGGGATAGGGATGGCTTCTGAACATGAGCAGGTAGAATCTTTCTTTCTCCAGTGTCTTTTCTGCTGCTGTTCTCTTGGGTATGTGTTCACTAGTTCTTTTCATTCCTTCCTTTTCTGATTTTCCCTCCCAGCCCCAGTCAGAGGGGTCAGCGAGTCCTGTTTCAGCTTCTCTAAACTCTCCCTGCCAGAGGAGGGAAGAGAGAATCACTAGAGACCTAAATCAGAGCAGCAGGGAATGCAGGTTGTGCACAACGGTGGAACAGCTGCTATGCTTTACAGCTTTGCAGAATGTAAATGAAAAAGTGTAATGCTTTAAAAAAAATAAAACTAATTTAAATACAGGTTTTCTACTGCATGACTCAGAGAAGCTTGTTTGTTGTACTAGTAACTTGCCTGCTTCTGGTTCTGAGTGCCTGCCTTCACTCTTCAGGAGCCTGGAGCAGGGCTGCAATCTTTGTGTAGCAGGACTTCAGACAGGCTTCCCAAACTCTCTAGTTATGCTTGGAAGTATTGGTGGACAATATTCCTCAGCTGATTTCTGATTCATGCTTAGTGGGTTGAATAACCTTCCTGAATGCTGACTGCCTGCCATACGTATGCGTGTCTTCTTTATGTTTGAAAGGAAACCCACCCAGAACGGCTTTCAGAACACAGCACAGAAGTTGCAAACTGAAGAGCTTAATTTTGTATTTAGGAATTAACACTGGCACTAATTAGTTAGGCCCCGAATAAAATAACAGGTTTTGTGAGCTTACTGTGCGTCTGGGCACATCTAAACTCTCCTATCCTAAGTGTTTTAGAGCAGCTTTATTTATCAAGCAAAAGTAAAAATCAGGGAGATCACATTTGTTCTTGGCATTATACTGCCTGCGGTATTTATGGTATCCCATGCACAAAGACAGATATGCATACAAAAGTAGGGATAACATGCAAAGGATTACAAAAGAGCTATCTAAACTATTTGATTTTCATATGTACAGGCACATGACAGGACATGACTTTAGTACAATGAATCTGTTCCTTAAAATCCTATGCACCATATTAACGAGAAATTCAAATAAAGCCTTGCCTTTGCTTTCAAATCGTAGAGGGATTGGTATATTTAGATTTAATGCTTCTAAGTTCTCTCCAGGAAAACAAAGCATCAAACAAGGTTGGAGTGCAATTTTCTGAGTAAGAAGACAGTGCTGCTCAGAGACAGAAGACAAATTATTATGTGTCTGATTTCTGCAAATCTTGCTTCACAGGAATTGTAAAAGCCAAGTGCTGAGGAAGACATGCAAGGGTTAATATGATTTCCATTCCAGCGAGTTTTGCTTGCCATTATTTTCTTTTTCTTTTCTCCCTTTTAACTGATTCATAGCATAAAATCTTCCTGGACACCTAATTATCAAGCCAGCTCACAGTCACAGCTGTCTGCTTGGAGAACCCATTAGATGCAGCAGTTGAAGCCTCCATAATTCCCCAAACTTCCCGGTTGTGAATATTAAGAAAAGATTTTTACATGTCATATGCAATTCGGAGGTGGTGTGAATGGCGTTGGAAATGACGAGCTCTGAATGCTTGTCCATCACTCCATTCACTGGTTACAGGTGGTCTCATTTTCCACTTTCAGATATCGGCTAGCTATGACAGCAGGCACTTAATTTGCATGTTCGACAGACAACAAACGGCCCTGTGCATGTCAAAATAGGTGGTGATGCGTGACAGTTCCTACACAATACTGTCTCCTCTTTGCTTGACCTTTGACCTCCCTGCATGTCTTCTTTCACAATCAGAAAAAAATGCACTTTTCGGCTTTGGAATAAATTTGATACCAAATTGATTATTTTCCTTTCTTCTTTTTATTCTCCCTTTTCCTCCTCCTCCACTTTTAAAGTATGCATGCATCCAGACTTTCATCTTAACGGCTACAAAACTCTGCCAGAATCGTCTCATAAAATTTAAAAATAGGTAAGCACTGAGGACAGGAAGCTGCCTTGTTAAAATTCATTGTAGTTAAATTGCTTGAAAGTTCTTTGTAAATGCAAATGTAACCTTTAAAAGAGACCTTAAGTTGGGTTAATATTTGTTAAAAATAAAATTAAGTTAAAAAAAAAAATCACAAAACTGCTTTATGTTCATTTTTCCTCAGGCCGTATATCCATCTTTATATTTGCGAGTTGAGTAGTTTAGTACACATTTCATCAAGACATTCCTCCAGTGTTTTTATGGCTGCTGTGACTTGTACTAATGTTTAGTAACAAGAATCAGTCTTATAGCATCATTAGAAGCACACTTAAAGTTTACAGTTTTATTTAAGTCAAAATGCTGAGAAGTGATTAAAGTGCAAAAATGTTTGAATGATGGCAGCTCTGTGCAATTTATTGGGTTATTCAGTGTTTGGTTCCTGGGGATCGCAGCTTTTTGTGTGTGCTGCCTCCTGGTTAAATCATATCAAAGGGAAAACTAAGACGAGCTGGATTCAAGCACAGCTCAACATTGCAGAGTTCACCCAAGCACCTGAATTTTAATTCCAAAGATACACGTTCCCCCTTGTCTAACCAAGAATGACCATAATCCTCTCACAGATCTTATCTGAGCTGCAGCTCTTGTTTTAATTAAGAATTAAAGCATGACAGCAGATAATCACACCTCTGGGGTGTTACAAGATTTGAGATGTGGTTGCGTACCCAATACCCAAGGGTGTGATTATTCTGTGATAACCCCACCCCTACCGAGTCGTCCTGTCCAGGGCCTCAGTAATGGGCAAAGCACATTGCTGTTGGCTTCAAACATTGAGCTGGATCAGCAATGCACAGTGCGCTGATCATAGGCGATAATGCACTAGCGTATCTTTTCTGTTGTTTTTTAATACATCTCACCTTTTTCTTTAGGCTTTTTAGACCATTAGAAGACTTGGCATGTTGTAGGTATTTCTCCCCCCCCCCGCTAAACTAAAATCTCCATCATGAAGGAGCACCTGGTGAAATCTGATGGATATGGAACTTCCGTGTTAATTTAAGATATGAGATGGTCTCTTTGATGTTTAGCTGAAGTGCTTACAGCATTACCTTGGTGAGCTTGTTCTGACTTTCTTGTTGTTCTACAAGACCTCGCTGTCAGTTTGAATGGTGGCTGAAACCAGCAGACCAGATGTGGCTCCTCAGGAGCACTGAAATATTTGAAAATAATTGATCAGTTAAGAGCTCAGACTCATAAATGCAGTTTACATATGAAGTTAGTTATAATATACAGCAGGACAATTCTCTTCCCCAAATCCATTCCTATTGCTAGTGTCAATCATGCTATTGACAGGTGGACTCTCAGAGTCATGTTTGAGGTATCGACTCACCTAAACCCTACCTGTGTAAGGGACGGGGAAGGAAGGAACTGCAGCCAAGAAACAAGGCAGTCCCAGCTTTTAGCTCTGAGTGGTGCTGGGACAGAGCTGCAACAGAGCGGCTGCGCTGTGTGGTTCAGTCAGCGTGTGCAAACGCTGGTCGTTTCCTTTTAATGGGAAAGTTTGTCAGGAAGAGCAAAATGAAAGAGAAGGTAGGATGGCCATATCTCCCATCAGTCAGATTGTCTGCTGACAGCTCAGGAAGGCATTTTAATCTTTACCTTGTCTCTGTCCCCTGGCATTAGCAAAGACGTTGACTGAGGGAACAACTAGTTTACCTTGAGGGAAACCGTTGCTCAAGCTGGGCTACTCTTCAACAATACTGAAGAGTCTGCTGAACTGCTAGCTCTGCTCTAGCCCAGGCAGAGTCTTATTTCCGAGAATAGATCTTAGACTTTGAGATGAGATGACCAGTGAGGCTGCAGTAATTTATGACGGGGGAAGTTTTGTGGAGGAACCAGGACCGAGGCACCCAGAGTAGCTTGCTCTACTGCTCACTGTAAGCATAAAACGGATTGAATTACAGTAGAGTTGAATGTCAGCTTTCGCTTTCAAATCTTTTGTATAAATTTTATTCTTTGTATGTCAAGGCATTATTAAATAATAAGTTGGTTTATCTGATGTATTTACTGCTGATCATGGATTTCTGAACAGAAATTTCATAGGTGCCAATATCAGCTTAACAGGCTGCACAAGAGCAGCTGATGCACAGGATATTGTAGAGCTGAAGTATCTGCCTGCGTGGATGCGAGCCAGCAGCCGTTAGTCTCTCAGTGGGGCTTACCAACTGAGGCTCAGTGCTCTGCAAATGGCTATCCAGTTCCTGGGTCTGACTTGTTCATGTCCAGCCAGCTCAGAGCACAGGCAGAGGAGGGAGGAAAATGCTGTGCAGTGGTCCACCCAAAGTGGATAGATTAGAGAATTACAAACTTGGAGAGGGCAAGGTGTGTTCAGAGAAGTAAGGAAGGGAAGAGGGATGCAGCTAGCCCTGTAACCATGACAGATAGCTTATTTTTCTCCCGCCTCCTCCTCCACCCCATAGTAACCCAGCCAAAGATGAATTAGGTGGAGCATTAGTAATGAAATAAAACCTACGGTGATGTGCAAAGAGCCTGTGCTCCATCAGTTGTGTTGTCTTATGCATTCGCTCTGGCATGCACCCTCATGTGCTCTGGATGGGTACTCTGCTTTCCCAGCAGAAAGTCACACCTGTATTCAGTCAGAATTCATAATGAAATGTCAAAGCCTGAGTGAAGTCCCAAAGAAGAGAGGAATTGCTTTTCCAGAAATCCTTTCCAAAGTGGTGCAATGACCAGCTTCTTTATTTACGAAATTGTATTTCTTCCTTGATTTTTGTGAATAAAGAGGGATGCAGGCCCAATACTCAGCTACCCAACCCTTACTTGGGTGACCATTGCTTGAAGATCTGCTTTTACAGATAATTTCCAGGCTTGTCATTTCTCAGCCTTTCTTGGGAATATCTCACTCATGAAGGCCCAGGTTTTTAAAGCTTTTTAGCAGTGGAGCTCTGAAGAGTTGTGAAAGACTTTATAGATGTCTGAGGCTGTAAGGTAATGAATTTTTCAAAACTATGGGAGACTTAGGCCTTATCACTTTAAATGGAAACAAAGCTGAGAAGATAAACTTACTGTTGTTAATTCAACTAGTAGAAAGTGATACATTAAAGCAATAGGAATCAAGATTAGTTTATTTTCTCCTCAGATCTTAGGACTGTCGATATAAGGCTTAAGAGTTCTTGGTAGTCTTTCTGTTACAAAAAGGCACTGTTATTGCAATGTTGTATTTGTTACCACCTAGTGCACTGAAATACAACATTTAGTAGCATTCCATTGCCCCTGAATATGTTTGTATGTGATTGCTTTTCATTGTGCAGTTTTGATACTCATTAAAAGAAGGTAAATTTTATGGTCTGCTTACTGCAAATATTATTTTTTTTCCTTCTAGTTTGACCTCTTTAGGTAAATAAAAAGGAAAGGAAAACAATGCGACAATTGCTGTAGGAGCCATGGATGACATAGTTCCATCTACCTGTCTTCCTCCTTTCAATTTAAGTCTGAGTACCAATTCATGATTAATTGCTAAAAGCTGATTAAAATGTCTTTTTCCCTAAGTGTAACATCTTTCTTTCTGATTCCTTTTTAATTGTAATGGAATAGTAAATTTAAATTAGTAAATAGTAACTTTACAGTGTACTTACTTCCATACTAAATAAATTTAGAGTGCACATACTCTTCAACGTGAAAGAAGACTAAAACAAGAGAGGTAACAACTATAGTATCCACAAAGGATTAAAAAAAAAAAAAAGTTTTTGTTTTTATTCTGTTTGGTGAAAGCTGGCAAAACACAATTGTAACACAACTGCATTTCGTTTCAGGTTAGACTCTGTGTTCCCTTTTCTGAGATCTGGAGTAGGCAACATCTGTCCAGCACCTAGCTCAATGGAGCCCAAGATCTTGAAAAACTTTTCATCAGTGAGAATAGTCTCAAAAGTTTCAACTTGCCTTCAAAAACTGGCCTAAAGCATATTGCTGTATCAAAAGGGAAGACTATTTTTTTAGTTGCTCTAGCATAGTTGAGGGTTTTTTTCACTTGTTAAAATGATAAGATCATCTCCACTTGTCTTTGTTTGTATATATGGCATGAATGAAGGAAGTACTTCTGTTCCTCTTTCTTCTTTTCTCAAAGTGTTTGACATAGAAGCCCTGGAGCATCACACTCAGGATGCCAAATCTACTGGGTAACAGCTTTGAGAAACTGAACAAGATCCAGAATTTGAGTAAGAACTGTACTGTGCATGGGTGGGACTTATCTAACACATTTTAAAAAGTCCTGTGTCAAATTTAAGTTCATTAAGCTCCTTCTGTAATCAGGAGATAGAGTGTGATTTGTTTTAGGAAAGGGTCAAAGATACCTGAGATAAATCTACCATTGCCTGGGGAGGGAGTGTAGACCACTGTCTCAGACTAGATGCAAAACATTCAGAAGGATGTTAGGTCATACAAATTCTCTTGCACATATTTGTTTTCAGTGCAAACAGTTGGTACTGCTCAGTAACAAGAAAGTCCTGGACAGAGTATGTGAGATGATAGTTTGGGATCATGGAATCACAATAATTTGTTGGGCTCCTATGGCTTAGGTTAGAGACTTACATGAGGGGCATGGGAGGTGCAATCACAAAATGGTTGGGAAAAGGCAAGCAACAGAGTGTTGTGAGTTGCATTGTTAAAACACAGCTTCTAGGGCTGTTACGATGTCAGAAAGCCCAATGATGTCCTTATTGTAATTCCTGAACGAGTTGGAGACAAAGGACTTCTCCCTCTTTGGGTATGTTCCTTTTTTCGTGAATAGAAAAAGATGCAGGTTTTGCAGGTTGCTCTTCCCAACTTGAGGTGTAGCTTTATCACTGTTTATCCTGAAGCACTGTGTCTGGCTAGCTGAATTAACAATATATAACTATAAGAGCCTTTCACCAGGGCAATGGTTCATATACACGAGCAATAAAGTCAGCTCCCAGATCAGCCCAGTTAGTGAAGCACTTCTGAACCTTCACCTGAAAAGCACCATGAGTTTCACATTTGTTTGCTTGTTTGCTTTTTGAAGCAGGGGTCCCCTACCCATTTTGACAGTACATTTAAATTACGGCAACCCTAGAGCTGGTCCAAACTTATTTGCAGATATTCTGCTTTTTCTTTATTTACTGTTTCTTGACTGCTGATGTTTCAGCTGTCAGCATGCACATAGCATGAATATATTTTTGTTTTTAAAATTTTGAAAAGGAGATAGAAGCCTACTTCTGACTTTATTTTTTTTTTTCTTGTGTGATATGTGATGACAAGTAGATCATGTAAAAGTCAATCTGTGGTCAGCCACATCTAAAACTCAAAACCTTACGGCTTCACGTTGCAGGAGACCATGATAATCCTCCTGAAATAATCTTTAAATGCATACTCTGTGCATGAACTCTCAGGAGTTCTCTTCTGTGAGTATAGCATTGCAGCACATTTTCCATTTACATGTGGTCATAGAATAGTAGAAAATTGTATATAAACATAAGCACTGGGGCTACCCACTCTTAATCCTTTTGCAAGACACATACAGACCTTCTGCTTTAGGGACAGCAGTGATTCTAGCTGTGCTCCATTGCTGTATGAAGTCTTAAAAGGGAATTAGAGAAGAGGGCTTGGCCTAGAGCACTGCCCTCTTTGCTCCAGCTGGGACCATATGTTGTAACTGAGCCATTATGACTGAAAAGACAGCATGGCGCTTTATATTTCCTTTGGCCCTTAATATCTTTTTGTAAGGGAGACAGAAGAAACCTCTGACTCTGTAAACAGCTAGTTCTCAGTAAATCTATACTATGAGATAGCTAAGTTTTGTACTGATTTATATTACATCAACCCAGTTGGTTTTGGTAGGGTGACAATTTGTTTCAACCAAGGTACGTCCTAGAGGGAAGTGGAAAACATTCAAGTCTGTTCTTCAGTACATGAATATTAGTAACTCTGTACTACTAGTAGTGACTATACTGTTGCTATTTTTATTGCTATACTACTAGTGACTACACTAGTGACATGAATATAGTGACTCCCTAAATTTGGTCAATCATTTGATAAACTTTGCATAGAAATTGAGAGCATGTGCTCTTAAAAAAAAGAAATAATTAAAAAAGGTCTTTTTCTCATATTCAGTGCTCTAAAATGTACACTTGGAAATTACAGCCACTTCTTAAAAAATCTTGCCCTTACTATGTTGCCTGACACATTTCATTATGGAATGTTACTCAACGGGCATAATGGGTCTTTCATTTAAACTTAAGAATGCTATCTAAAAAGAGAAGCTGATCTGTACACAAAATTACTTGTAATTTGACCAATTCTTTTGTAAAATTTAAAAAAACCCAAACACTAATACACATTTCCCAGTGTTTCAGTGGAAAATAAAGGAGAAACAGTCATTTTAAGTTTTTTTCTTTTTTTTTTCTTTTTATTTTTGAGAGAGAGATATCTTTTTGCATGTTTATGAACTACTTTGAATAAACTAAAGCCTATTTTCCTATTGACCCCAGAGTGCAAAACCTTACTTCTTATGTTTTACTTCTCATTTTCAGCCTAGCCCAGAATCAGTGAGAGAGATCATGAGCAGCATAAAAACTGTTTCCTTCTAGCTTGTAATGAAGAACATAGACAAGTGGAGAATTTTCCAAAAGGGACAGGTTTATATAAAATCTACATCCTAATTTGTAAACCTGATCAGGTAGAATGAGGTGCTGATGAGCTTTATTTCCAAAGATTACTCATATCCACTTCCTTCAATGCCAGGTTCAGATAGAAAACCAACCTTTCAGAGTTAATTTCTAGTTTAGTGATTTCAGGTAATCACCCAACCTTTTGGCTTCATTTAGAAACTTACCTGCAATACAGTTTGTTATAGCTGGGCCCTGATTTTAGAAGAGAGTTTTCATGATTAGTGTTTCCAGACCAGATGCTGCAAATTGGTGAGTACTGATTTCAACTTTGCCACCTCAAAGACTATTAAAGAGTCAGATAGTTTCAGCAGATAGTGCTATATAATTAGCTTGTTTATACCAAGACATGGAACCATTGCTATCCAAAAGGCAATTTTTTATTGCTGACCATTTTACATTGGTGTAAATTTTAATATGAATTCAAAGTTCCCTCCTTACCTTACATCAACCAAGTTATGAATTTCCTTTTTTCCATAATGTGTCAGACTTTACATGTATGACCCAGGGCCGAATTTGAGCATCTGAGATTGGATCTATACACAGACTGTCTGTGGCACCATGTCACCTTATATTTAGGTTTCCTCTGCTACGTGTCCACTTGTGTACAGTGTGGAGTTCTTGACATTGCCAGTAAACCCTTACCGGCACAGATGGGGCCTAAAGTAGATTCCTAAACCTCTGAGGTGACCATATGGCTGATGAAAAAATCATTTACTATTTAATGATCTTCCTCATAGCCTCTAATTATAGGAAATCTTATAAGGAAAAAATAATCAAACTAATTGTTTAAGAGTCAAACCAAACCAGAGAAAAAAACCCTGCAACTTTCCTCTAGAAATTCTAGTGTGATTTATTGTAGTTCTTCTGAGCAGTAAAACTATACTGCCAACAATTAATAGTTCTTCCGTGCCTGTTTCCATCTTCTACTGCAATTCCAGGATTAATTTTAGCCTTCAGAAGCTACTGTGATACAAAATGATTTTTAGTTGTATGTCATTTTAAAAGAGTAAGTAATTTCCAAGGGGAAAGTTAAAAATCTCATAATACTGTGCAATGTAAGTATGAAACAGAGATCTTAAAACACAAGATATTTCATACTGCTGGCAGCTAAGTCCTGTATCATATTTGAAGCAGAAAGAAACACTTTTCCTGATTCTCAGGTTTTACTTTTTTGTTTCTCTTCTATTTTCTCATCAAGTGCTGCTTTTCCTATCAGAAATTTGCCATCTTGTCTTCTGGAGTGAATGCAGTAACTAGATGCCATTGTATCTCACTTTCCCCCCACTGTCTCTAGCCTCCTTTCTCCAAACCTAAAGGATGCATCTTTTATTGGAAAATATCAGTGGCAAATGTTGATGTTAAAGTAATAAAGATAATTGCTCTTATTTCCACTGAAAATACTAATGAAGTATCCAGAAGCTCTAAGTAGGGCTACAGTGTTCAGGGCATTTTTAATAATTAATGGCTGTGTGATAACACAGACTGTAGTGTTGCAGACATCTCCATGATCTCTCTTATAAAAGTGTCTTCTGTAGCAATACTGAAGCATTGTTATGTTGAACTCCTGAAATGACTGTTTTTTATTACATACCAAATGTAGAAACAGAAAGATGAATGAAAAATTCAAAGGCAGCATAAACATGGCCCAGTCATAATTCCTGCCATTTATATGTCATTGTGTTCAAGAGCAGAAAAAGCAAAAGAGATGGTACACTGTTAAACTGCTCAAAATATCATAAACATTAGTAGGTTACAAGTGTTATCCCCCATACATATTATATGATAGCTTTGTAGCCATACTTTTTTTTTAGTTTTTATTTGTGCTTCTAATTTTTTTCAGACCAAGCTGGGCCTTTTGCGTCATTTATTAGCAACCAACTGCAGCATTTCCTTGAAGTGAAAATGCCAAAAACACCAGAGAGAACAAAACTCAACTGCTTTTGTTTTGTTATGACACAAACTGAAAAACTATCTTTTGAAATAAAGGAATTGACATCTGGAGAATGGATATGGACCAGATAAAATCCCAAACCATTTCTAAAATTAGATTTTAGTGAAAAGAACAAGGAAAATCTTTGGTTTAATCCTTTTCTCTTCTGTACTTACACCTCAGACCAAGATTGTACTGATCGCATTAAAAAGCATAAATTAAAGCAAGATCATAAACTTAGCTAATTACAAGTCCTTAAATTACTGCCAGTCTATAAAATGTTGTAAGGACATACATAATTTTTTTGTTCAGTGCTAACTTTAAGCCTTGATTGTAGCTACAGAAGATTAAAAATGGAAGAAATTCATTCATTTAAAGCTATGAAATTGTTTAAAAATGTTTTGTACCATATCAGCTGTATCAGTGGCAGCATTATCTGTTACATATTTTCCAATAAATTCAGTCCTCCTTCTGTTCAGGAAATTGTATTATTTGAACTGAATGTTAGATATAACTTTATGCACACTAAAAATAATTTTGAATATGTTTTTTCTGGAAGCTAAGCAGTTATAAGTTTAGAAATGACAGAATTAAAGAATGAAACTCAAAATTAGCATTTTGGATCTCAGAGCAGCTAAATGAACATGCAAATATGTGTGCCTAAATATGTGCACAACAATAAATTTGAAGAGTTTGCTGTAAAGCCATGTAAAACCCAGTTAACAGGGAGACTGAGCTAGTCTGAGATCACTAAAAATGCTAGGAACTGGCAACACAACTGAATCAATCTGCAGTTGGAAATGCACATGAGCTTTTACCAATAATGTTTTGTACTATTACTGGGCAATGCAGTGGAATTCTTAAACCCATAGTGTATGAAATGGTGGGATTAAGTGTAGAATTTAGCACACACTGGGATCTCTTTAGCAATACTCTTGGCCAGTAACTGGGGAGGTGGGCTGAAGGGGTTTTGTCTTAGAAAACATTTTTAATTTTTTTCAGACAAGTGAAGTATGACCTGGAGCGTGCATGTGTGTGTGGAATGCCAGGACGGGATGGGAGAGGAGTTCAAGTAGTTACAGCGATGTGAAAACAAGAAGTTACCAAGTATTTGCAGCCATGACTCCAGCAGGTTCTTCCAGACACCTGGCGGGAGCCTCAGTTATTATATTTGTCTTGTTAGCTCCTGGAGTGAAAAGAGGCCAGATAAATTCTGGAGGCCAAATACTTCTCAGTAATTTGCGTGGCAACTCCTGTGTCTCAAGTGAAAATAACCTCAGGCTTGCTTTCCATTTCTGTGTCGTGTTGTTACCTGCGTTTTGATTATAGTAAACCATGACAAGGCTGAAATCTGAAGTATCAGAAGTTACAACACATTAGGGCTTTGCTCTTCCCGATATCTTTTTATCAAGTGATCTTTATCATTTTCTCATCTCCTGAACCACTCCCTTGCAAGAGCTGGTTACCCACTGTTGTTTCCCAGTGGTAGTTGTGGTTTTCATTACCCTTTGTTGGATATGTCAAAACTACATAAACTTAATTTGTTTGTGTAACTCACCTCTTAATATACTCTTTCATAAACTCAGTTAAACAAACATAATTTCAACCTTTTGATCTTTTATCTTCTCTAATCCTAAATACTTTGTCTTCATATAAATTTGGCTATAAATGTGAAGGATTTCTTTCAGTGCCTTAGTCTTGAATGTCCCACTCCTTTGCTGCTGCTGTCATTCACTGTGATTTTTTTTTTTTTTTTTTAATTTCATCGAAGGCTATTTCATGACCACCCTGTTCTTCCTTTTTTCTTATTTGTACTTTTGTGTGCACAAATATTCAGTATTGGGCTCTGAGATAGCACTACCTCTTAGGAAGTTGCTTTTCACATTGTGCTTTCTTCTGTGATTGAAACTCTGCAATGCAGCGCCCTGAAGGAGGGATTGTTTTCTTGTCTGCCCAGGCTCAGTGATATGCTTTTTGCTGAGAAGGTGCAATATTATATAAGAAATAAATTTGTTTCTCATATCTTGTATGGGATTGGGGTAGGAGACAGCAAGTGTGTACATAGTCTCTCCGATCTTTGTAAGAAGCTTGTTCCCTGTTTACTGTAAACTCTACGAATGGGTTATCTTTGTACTGAATGAATGGTAAAGTTAACACAATACTTAAAAGATGGATCCTAGAAACGGAACAAAAGTTCTTCTAAAGTTCTAGTGATTGTCACTTAATTGGCTATATTTGGTTGGATGCAGTTAGTGATTCTCACCTATGGCTCCTGGCTGCCAAATGTACAAGGCCGGCTTTACACCAATTCCTGTGTAAAAGCAGGTGTATCCAACAAGACCTGTTGCATTCGGGTGTTGCACTAAATCTGTCCTTTCTATTTTCAAACTGTGAACGCAGCATCTCCGGTGCAAGAGGACGAGGTATGTGGTTCCTAGAGCAAGGCTGCTCTGGTATGGGACTGAGAGCCCTCCCTAGCCCCTCAGCAGTTAGCCTCTCCGTACCTCTTTTATTAATGTCTGCACAAAACTTTACCTCTGCCAGTACGTGACTGCTAGCAAAGAAAAGGAAAGTAGAGACGCTTCAGATATCTCATTGGCATTATTAATTAAACAACACATGGCTATGGCTTCCTCCTGCCTGCTCCATCCAAGGCTGCCTGTCAGCGTAGCAGGAACAGTAGCTGTGTTTCTGCTTTGGCAGGTGTGTGGTTGGGACGTAGCATCCATTCAAATTGTTTCTCCCGCTCCTCTGAGCCTGTTGTGAGTGCACCTTGCCAGTCCTTGGACACAGCCATATGCAAAGCTAGGCTCTCCGGGTAGCTAGGGCTGATTTATGATTTTGGCTTGGCTGCACATTAACAAAGCTGTAGGGAAGAGGTGTATACAGCAGACTGTTGCTATAGCCTTGTACTTTCTTTCACTGCATGCTCAGCTTCAGGACCGACTCTTATATGCCAGCAGTGGCTGAGAGCATCACTTTTTAATTTTGATTCAGAGCTTTTTGTTCTGTGGAAAAGCCAGTGAGATGCATCTAGGCAAGACTTAAAATAAAATCTAAAGACTTGTTGCTTATGAATGTTTTTTATCAAAGATGTTCAGTGCAGAAGGATTTTTGTTGCAAGGATGAGGCACCCGATTTTCTGCTGCCCTGCATTAAATCAGAGTAATGCCAAGTTGTGTTCTGGTAATGTTTTTGTGCACTGGGGTCTGATATGAAAGAAATATCAGGCAATCGGGCAGCTGTTTTGAGATGCCCTGCAGCACATGAATCTTGCCTTACCAGTTCTTTGCCCTTGTTGCTAATTAAGATGTTGCTGAAGAAATTCTAGAGAAATAGCTCTTTGTAATAAATTATACTCCTAATTTGATCGTTCTAAGCCAAAAGTTTCTTTATAAACATTGGATCTGCAGAAAGGAGCAATGTAATAGAGGGAGTGCCAGCTAAAACAAATAAATGTGGAAAATAAATAGAAAAATATGTAAAGAAAAAAAAGCTAGGTAATGTTTACTTTTCCAGGAGAATAGAATCCTAAAGAGAAGACAGACAGGCATTGTAAAATGAGAATTTGTGAAAACTAGCCCTGCCATCTTTGTTTCTGCAGATAACAAGAATTTCAGAAGAAATGTGTGGATTGCTCAGTATGTAGTTAGATTTGGAAGCTAGTATATGAATCAGCGCTTTTCATTTTTTCTTGCAAAGAATGATTTTTTCAGATTCTATCATGGCAGCAATGTAAAACTTGCGTCAAATGTAGGAGGCATGTTTCTGGGAAGAATAAAGAAACAGAGCAGGGTTACATTTCTAATCATTATAATTTTAGGAGGAAAAAATTAACTTAAACACTAGATGTTGACAGCTAGAATATTGTTGTCTGCTTTCTATCCAGTTGTGCTAAGGGTGAATACAAGGAGATGAAGCTCTATTGTAAAACTAAGAAACTGCGAAACATCTTCCCTCCACCATTTCAGAGGAAACACTCCATTGCCATAAATCAAAGCTGGTATAAGGATGTTTTGGTTGAAGATGAGGTCTTGGGAGTTGTTCGCTTGGAAATATCAAGTACCTACTGTTGATTGGATTGTTTTTATATTTATGTTGCTCAATGAGTCATGTTTTACACTTTGTTAGTTGTGGCTCTGCACAAGAAAATGATTTGATCCTCATTTGCTATTAATTAACAGTTGTGCATATATTCCTTGAAAAGTTATTTTTGTGTTAATGTATATTTTATGTCTTTTCATTCTTTGATATTTTGTAGAATGTCAGTCTTCATTTTATTAAGCCTTAGTAGTTGCTTTGTGAGGGGATTTTAGTTTTTAAAGCATCTCCCAATAGTAGATTACGTTGCCATATTTTTAAATGCTTTTCCTTAAATGTTTACACTTCTAAAAACATTTTGGAAGCAACTCCAAAAATGTTCCTAGGAAATGGTTTGAACACAGTGCCATCCAAATAAATTTTTTTTGTTGTGTTCACATAACAGGCTTGTATGTGTATATAACTCATGTGCTTAAAATTTGGCTGTTTCCATTCCAGACCTGAAGAAGGGCTCGTGTGCTTGAAAACCTGTCTGCTTTTTCAATTGCATCAGGTAGCGTAATAAAAGAGATTAAAACAGAGCCTGTGATTACTATATCCTTTACTGCAGATGATACAAAAGTGGTGAATACTACAGGATAACTTGTTTAAAAGGAAAGCAATAAAACAAAACTACTGAATGTACTTCCAGCTTATTTTAATAGTGTGCAACAGTAGGAACAATGAAGAGGCCACCATGATGCAATCGTAAAGCATCAGTAAGTGCTTCTTAAGAGTAGTAATTGATAACAGACAGTACTTTAGAGAGAGATTGTGCAAGACGTTACAAAAATAAAGGCAGCTTGGAACTTCCTCACTGAAGTTTATAGAGGAAGGGTTCTTCATAAAATTTGAGTCTGCCTTTTGAACTTTACCCTTTTTACAGAGAACCACATCCTGAACTGTCTGTACTATTTAGACACTTTCTATATGCATTAACCATTGAATTAATATCTGTTTTAATCAAAGCAGAAAACAAGAAAAACCAGTAAGTTCTCTTTGGATATAAGATCTTACTGAAAAAAACTTTCTTTGGCAAGTGTGCTTTCCTTAGCAATACCTGCAAATATGATGCAGACTGTATATCTCTTGCAGCATCAAACTTTCATCAAATAGATAGATTCACATGTGTATAACGGACAACAGAAGCAAATCAGCAGTAATACAATGCAGCAGGCAAGGTGATTCAGCAGTATTCTTGAAAACAAAGTACTCAGGACATTTAAATCCTCAAGGCAAGTGATTTTGCCCAGCTCTATATGGACAACGTCCAGCCCTGATCACAACTTAAGGTTTCTCAGGTGTCTGAACAGACAAATAATATTCATTATGTCTTAAAGAAAGATGCAGATTCCACCTTGAAAATATATACAGTGAGTTACAGATGTCACAGAAAACCAGATTTTTTTGCAACTTCTAGTGTACAAAAGTCTGGATTTTTTTTCATTGAACTGGGCCCTTAGCTAGTAAAGAAAAGCAGTTTAAAATGTACTTTGGCAGCTTTAGTATGCTCAGAATGTACACTTATTGCCATATCATATCAAACACATTTGTAGCCTCTTTCACGCTAAACTTTTCTTAATGTGCTTTACAGAAACAGATCAACATATTAAAGGGACACTGTCAAGGCTGTTAGTCCTAAAAATTGACCTACTTTGACACTGGTCCCATACTGAAGCTTTTACCTCTGAGGTTTGTTCTGTGTACTTCTTCCTGGATAACTTCCTGGATAACAAGGGCTGGACATAAAAATATACATTCAAATTAATTTTGTATTAAAAGGGGAATTTGAGAAAAGATGGTGTTATGGGCAAGGTTTAATTTTGGGATCTTCAGCAGTGTTTTTTTCTTAAGGTTCAGATGTAACTGCTGTTGCTATCAATATGAGATTCTGAGGAGATCCCGGTGCAAATACAGTGTGTGACTCAGAAGGCTGAATGTTTAAGTGTTGGCAGGTTGATACATAGAGAAGTGACTAAGATCTATTGAATGGCTGCGTGGAGTAAGATGTCCATTCAGACAGCAAGTTTTTTCTGGCTTCCCAAACTTAATAGCCATCTTCCAAAAGATTACTTCCTTGCATTTGCTTGGAGCAGGTATTCTCTGCTTTCCCACAGATTAGGCACTGTATTAGAAATGAGGTACTAATTAACCACTTAAAGGCTTGGACCTGCCAGGAGCTTAGTTTGTATGTACTGATTCAGTAAAGCATTCATGCAGCTCGTTGCTTGCCAGACTGGTAAAAATAATATCACAGATGGCTGAATTGATTGCCATGACTATCTTGTTCAATCCTAACTTTTCTCTAGTGCTTTATATTCTTAGGCAATATTCATTAAAAAAAAAAAAAAGAAAAAAAAATCCATACTCTTCAGAGACAAATATCTGTAAAGAAAATGAAATAGGGTGATCCCCCAGCGACTCTGGATTGAACATGAGTACCTAGCTCATACCATTTGCTGTTTTCCTCCTAATTGTCAGTTATTTCATAATGACAGGTATTCTGAAGTACAGGGCAGATATACTTTTAAAGACAACATGTACTGATCCAAAGTGTGGACATCCATTTCAAAATCCAAAATCCATATTTCTATTCTGGGCAATTGTGTTACAAAAATCCAGCCCTGAGTGCATGGCTGCACATGACTGACATCTCATCCCCTCTCTATTTGTATTGGCTAGTAATATTAAGAAAAGAAATTACTCATAACTGATGTTTTCATGACAACAGACCTGATGTTTTTACAGGAAAACTGACATTTGTAAAGTCTTGTGCCAAATCCCATGCCAAGTCCCACATTTCCCAGGAGGTGTGAGCTGGCAGTAGTTTTGCTGGATCCATACCAAAGAGAGAATTTAGCATCCTCTTGCAAATAATTTGCAAGCCAATGCTACTGGAAAGCAAGTGAGCCATACCTATTCATCTGCATCAACTCGTTTACTGTATTTAATAGAGAAACATTTGATTTCATTATTCAGTCGTACAGTTTCTCTGTCACACCTGTGTAGCTAGCAGAAAGACCTACAATTTGTTTCAAAAATCTAGTTCAAAGAAATAGAACAGCATCCCTATTTATGCTGCTACTGTATTTCTTCAGTGGTTCAATATCTAATAATGCTTCATGGTACTAATATTTGGGGATTTGGCTGTCATCAGAAATGAACTGCCAAGGAAGTACTTATTTTAACAGAGATAGTATATTGAGAAGGGTATAGACTTGCACTTCATTTTGTAATGTCAAAAAAATTTGCTATGTTTGATTTTTTTCCTTTGCTCTCTTCTTTGGGGAATTAATTTCTACAACAAATGGACATTACAGTTGGATTTCAGAACTGATTCTGTGCAGTTTTCATGGACGCCTCTGGCTAGCTGAAGGCTGCCATCGTATAACTGTTGCTACCAGGCAGGCTACTTGGTTGGTCTTAACTCCCATTTTTCCCCTTCCCCTCAGGAAAATTCACCGAAGTTTGTATCCCTCCTGGCTAACCCCGTAGCTGTCTTAATAACCTGAAGCCTGTCCCCAGGCTAGCTGTCTTGGTGCTATCTCATCCTCTGTTTTGCAAACCCAAAAGTAGTTAATGTGACTTCAGCAGAGGGTCAGGATTATTCTGGGTCCGCTGTCGACTCTTTTCTGAGTTTCTGAGCTGCTTTTGGTCCTAACACAAGGCTCCAGCAAGAGACATGCCTAATTTCCACTAATCTCTACATGCCATTTCTGACAGCTCTTCTGTGTCCACGTGGAGTGTGAATAGTTGCTTAGCGCAGGGAAAGGGGAAAGTGATCAATACAGGGTTCAGATATAGCTATGGGCCAAATATATAATGTGAACGTAGCACTTCACTTGGAGCATCTCTTGGGATGAACGGCGTTGTGTGGCTATGTTTATGGCGCAGACAAGAATGAACATGCTATTTAGCTCTGTCTACTGCTTCTTTGAAAACTCTGGTCTACAGTCTTCATAATTTTGAGCACTCTATAATAAATGGGTAACTGAACAAACACGATTTGAAACCCAGACATAAATACACTGAAGGGCATTTTTTTGATATCTGTTTTCAGCTTGTTCTGTTTATCATCCTTAATTTTTGTAACTCTGTCCAAGTGCTATGGCCATTATCGTTTCTATCTGTACTCTGATTTCTCCTGTTTTTTTCAACGCTTGCCAGAAAAAACTTTCTTCAAAAAGACTTCCTTCAGAATGTAGCCCCAATACTGTGCACGTAAACTTTTATGTATCTGTCTCATTTGTATTATATTTCTCAAGAGCTTAACATCATATCTGCAATTTATAGTTCCACTCTTTTTTTTATCCTTTCTGACCATTTTGGTTCTATAGTAATTGCAAGAGCTAACAATTATGTAAAAAACTATATCTAAGAAATCTGTGGTAGGGCAGAAGGCAATGTATTCAAGCTTCGGCTGCTAGGGGTTGGGAATATCATTACTGTCGTCAGCCCCACAACTGTAAGATAATGTGGGACCCTATAACACCAGCTTCCCTCAGATACTGGTCCCCAAAGCTGCTTTCCGGTGGTGAACCACAAGGAGCTTCATGAGGTGCGATGTTTGCTTGTAGTTTATAGAAAAAAAATCA
Source organism: Haliaeetus leucocephalus (assembly GCF_000737465.1). Classification (NCBI taxonomy): domain Eukaryota; kingdom Metazoa; phylum Chordata; class Aves; order Accipitriformes; family Accipitridae; genus Haliaeetus; species Haliaeetus leucocephalus. Next base: position 1,052,321 of record NW_010973351.1, read on the forward strand.
CTGTAGAATCAGAGAATAGTTGAGGTTGGAAAGGAACTTTGGAAATTGTCTGGTCTAACCTCCTGTTCAGAGCAGATCTAACTTCAAAGTTAGGTCATGCCACTTTTCTCTTGTTCTTCATATTTCTTGTTTACATACTGTTTATGTGTTTAGTGTTTTATATATATAGTATTTATTACATAGGTCCTTGGTTCAGAAAAATATAAGAATGTCACTGTATATTTTTAGTCTACATGCATACATTGACACACATTTCAAACTGTGGTGTATCCCTATAAAACTATAAAATATAGTATCAATAAATGATTGATTTACTAGGACTGTGAAAAATGATTACAATAATCCTGGATGTTACTGCTTTAACTAAGACTTTTCAGCTTATTTAGGTAATTTCCTTTTTAATTTCATGGTCTTAAAGGCTGAGGTCAATGGCCTTCACCTAAAAGGATTTCCAAAATGCAGGGAGCTGCATTTCATTACTTGTGTGTTATTTTCCTGATGCTTTCCAAAGTTCATCAGTTATTAATGATATTTCTCTTATATTCTGTTATTAATTTCTTATTTTGACTTTTCTTTTGAGTTCCAGGTTGACCTCTCCCTTGCTGCTGGAACATATAGCTGTCACTTGTGAAACTACAGCACGAGCCATCTTATTTGTATCTGTTAATTTTGGCTTATGGAATGTCCAATCTTCCTCTGAGTTTTTGTCTTAATGTAGGACACTTTGCTGATTTAATTTCATTTTTCTCTGTCTATCATATTTAATTATTCACTTGTTTCAGTTTTAATGCCCTTTTTTCAGCTGGAATGGAATTTGTGCTCTCCTGAAGTGGTCAGAGTGCACAGTGCTGTGTCTCCGCTACCAACATATCCAGAGGGATTACTAGGAAAAGGGAAAGCATTCTCAGTGGTAGGAGAGAAAGTAATGGCCATATATTTGCAGTGATCCTAGATGAAGTATGCTTGCTTCTGTTCATGTATTTCTAGCAGAGAGAATTTTTGTTTATGTTCCAATGGAAAGAGGAAGAGATGTTCCAAGCATGCCATTCAAAGACAGATGTTTCTCTTTCAGTAAAAGGGGTCTGGTGGCCCTCTGTGACATTGATATAAAAATGCCATTTACTTGATTTTTAATGAAAGCATCAAGTACATATTTCACATCCACTCAAGGAGAAGAGCTGTCTTGGTTTTTCCATCCTGTGTATTCACAAGGAAATACAACTGCATTGTTCTGAGGTCTGACTCTGCACTTTTGCCTAATCAGAGCAATTTTCCTGCTTGTCATGCATAACATTACTACAGCTTTAAGCAATTAATTGGATAGTTCTGTACTAAGATATCCCCAAACTGAAGACTTGTGGAGCATAATAGATGAGCTGTCTGCATCAGAACTGCAGCCTTAAAGATGACAACTTGCAACGTCCAGCAAAATTTCCTTCTTGAGTGGCAGTCCTTATTGCTGACATATATTTGATGTATGCTAAGCACTATCCTTTGTGTGTCAGTTTATAGACCTTTAATTCTGCAGACTTTTCAAATTTGTTTTGAAATTCTCAGTACGAGTTTTAGGATAAAGCCTCATAGACTGAGATCCTGCACAGCTCTGCTTGAAGATTACAACCTCATTATAAACCTCATTTTGTAAAAGGTAGAATCTGGGTGTCTTTGACCAAGTTTTCTTGTCTTATCATGAAATGTACTATGCACTGACTGGCTGTCATTCTTAGCTTGAAGCAGCTGAGTTTGTTTAAAGCACACTGTAATGGTTTTGGTAGGGAGTGGTAACAGATGGCACATCAGTAATGATGAAAAATGTGATATAAAATAGTACGAAGTGTAAGGGTTAATTTGTCCAGTAGCTCAGAGTTTCTATATAAGTAGCTTATGGCAAAAAATTATTTCTAAAAGTTTCTGCGGCTACTGAACAGAGAATGGTCCATTGCTGTAGTACCTGTTTGTATATCATTGGCCTTTCCATCACAGGTAAGAATGAAAAGCTGTCAGAAACCAAGAGCAACCAATCCCCCAAACTCAGTTGGAGTGTAAACCTCTTCTTCCAAAACTGCCGAAAACAAGTGTGGGGCATACTTAAGCTGGATAACAAAATCACTAATACAGATTATGCACAATTGTTATTATTTGAATAATTTCTGTTATTAAAAATTTCTCTTCTGAAAGTCAGCTAACTTTATTAATATCAAGAGAAAAATATATGTTCTGAAGAGGGTAAAGAAGTGTGACGACCAACTTAGAGATCAGGGAAGGTCAAAATTAGGGTTTTATTTGTATGCATTACTCCTCAGCCTCTAATTAAATGTGATTATATGGATTAAGATTCTGTATTTCCATTATAATGAGTGGTAACTTTCTTTATGTATTCTCATGAATTACACAAAATAGGTGAGAGTGATAGAATACCTGTAACTTTCCTATGAGTATTACAAAATCTGTTTACCTGCTTTTGCTTTCAGACTTAGATGTCCATATATGCAGGCCTGCATTCATGTTCTCCCACTAACTTTTTTGTCATAATATCATGTATTTTTTATTTTAAACTGTTTATATGATAACTGCTATTTTTCGTAGTTAATGAATTGATCTAATCGCATCTTTTAAGTGTACTAGTTATTTCAGCTTTAAGTAGGCTGAAAATAGAATAAACCAGTTAAATAGCTGTGAGTATATTTTGGATGCATATACTAGGACTTTCCCCTTTAATTCTCAGATCTGTGGTGTGTCATACAGTTGCAGATTACTGTGAACTTTCTGTCCGCATACTTCATGTATTTGATTCCAATCATGTTCAGGAAAGACTACAACAATTTAAGGAGCTGCATGCACTTAGGGTAGTTAGCTCACTATTTTCTCCTCTTTTGTCTGAACTGGTCCTGGCTTAGGCTGGTTCTGATGTTCCAGGATAAATGGGATTGTGTTGTGGCCAAGTAGATGCTGAGAGTGTAGAAAAGGCTCTAGCTAGACTGCTGAAGTCCTGCCCAGAGAACTTAAAGCTTGCCAACATCCTGCTGTAATTTCTGAGTCAGGTAATATCCTTTCCAAAACAGCCATTTAGGAACACAAAATCTTTTGAAACTCTTGATTGAGGGCAGCCATTGTCGCATTAAGTCAAGCTCCTCTCAGCAATTAACAAATTGACTGGTTTCAGTAGAGCTCATCCCCAGTTTTACCGTCCTGTGTTTAGGAATTACAATGGTGTTTGCTGTCAGCAAGGATTCATCAGCTACGGGTAGAGGAGCAAAAATTAGAAAGTGTTAAGAAAAATAACTTTTTCTTTGTTTTGTGAATTAGAGGATAAAAATTAAAAAGGTTTAGAAAAGCTAAAACAAAAAAATAAAACCATGAGAAGTAAGCAAGTTAAAGATAACACCTATCTGACTGTGTTACTTGCTTTGGAATAGTAACTTTTATTAAAATAATTTTTTTAGTTGAAGCCCAGTGACTACAGGGAGACTGTCCAGTGTGGCATCTGAAATGAAAGATACTGGTATTCTTCAAGCTAATGGATTTGTTTTGTTTGGCAGCTTAACTGGAATTTGTGCTCTCCTGTGCCTTCCTGGTATCTCTGGGAGTTGTGCTTCAGGTTCTTTTTCCCCCATCTTTCCCTTAGTAGAAGGTGCTTCTTCAAGCTGCATGGCACACCAAAGTGTTCCCTGCCGCTTGTTAGAATTCACTGAATAATTCCCTTGGGATAGAGTTTGCAACAGGGGAAAATAAAAGGAGGTGGTGTAAGACAGTTACCCCCAGTTAGGAGTTTAGGAGAGAACCTGTCATCTTCAGGAGAGGCCAGACAGCAGACTAACCGTGCGGGCAGAGATTTATTTACAAATAAGAATGAAGTGTGGGCAACCAGTGCTGTAATCACCTAGGTGGGTACTCTATCACTCAGAAATGGCCTTGGGCAGAGGCACTTACTGTTCTTGCATAACTGGCACTTGCAAAGTTATTTTCTTGCAGGATCTTCCTACTGCAGGTCAGGCTACTCAAAAGATCATAAATGGCTTTTCTTCTCTTATAAACGCTACTGTAAGACACAGGATTAAGCCTACATTGCCATTTCTTTTCTTTACAGGTTTGTTCTGCATAGTTGCTACTGTTCTTTCAGGAAGAATTTAATTTACAGGGTTGTTGTGTGTCTGTTTTGTCCTGTCCACAGGTGGCTAGAAGAAAGCTAGTAGTGGCAGGGAATGAACAGAGACATTTGCTCAGCGATTAGGTAAACCAGGACATGAATGAACTTACCCTACTTGTACTTGCTCCTTGTTCAGACCAGCAAGAAAGTTGAAAGACAATCTAGAGAGATGCTGTGTTAGTGACATTACCAAACATTTTAAGGACTAGAGGAAAAATTTAAGAGTACAGCATCTGTTGCAGCATGCAAGAGATTGTATGTGATAAAAGGGGTAAACATGTGGTACCGATATCCGGTACCACACAATTCTAGGAAGATTCTGAATATTATCAATTCTAGTAAAAAAAGCATTTAAATACCTTGTAAAATAGTTATAAGGTATTTTAAAATAAATCTAATAACTTTTTATTGTAATAAGTGTGTTAATACATTTTAAAATTGAGAAATCTTTTTAGAGCTGAAGGACAATAGGCTCTGTACAGATGCACAAAAAATTCAGAACATGTGAATGCAAAGTTTTTTCTTTGTTTTCAGCCTTTTTATTATAAATTCTATGAGTTCCATGGAAATTACGTTTCTATTTTTATTTTTTTTTGTTGTGAAAGATAACTGCATAAAGTTATGGAGCAGTTCTTCTCAGATCTCTGAAATGCTTAAGGAGACCTAGGCAATTCAAAAGACTTGAACTTCTTCTTGTGGCACAAGGAACCCGCACTTGCAGATGCCTCACATTCCCATGAAGAGTCAGTTGATAGGTTGGCTGCTCAGTACACACGGTTTAGTAAAGGCTGTTGGGCAGCATTACAGTAGAAAAAGTGTTGTTGTGTATCACACTCCAGAATCTGTGCATGCAAGTGATTACTGGCATGCTGGCTTATTTAAGTAACCACTGATGCCGAAACAAAAGTACCGTAACATAGAAGGAAAAGAAGAAAACATAAATTAGAGGTAAATTAGCTACATCTTGGCAGAAGATACTAATGAAAACTGTTTTATATAAACTTTTTGCAAATGAAAGCTCCTGTGAATTAGTTAGCTGTGATTAATCATGGGGATTTTGTGACTGTAAACATTGCCATGAACAGTCCCTGTATTCATTTAAGGGGAAACAAGTAAAATGTTCTCTTTGGTAAAAACAGTATTACAAACCTTTGTTTCTTATTTTTTATTTGCTGCAGAAATTGAGAGGAAAATCATTAAAATATACTAAAGTGATGAAAAAGGTGATTTTTTTAACTCACTTTCTTGAAATGAATAGTGTGTTTCAGCATTTCATGTTAGAAACTGTTAGTGCAAAATCTGACTTCTGACTTGCATAAGAGACTACATATCATACATAGTGCTGTTTGTATTTTCAAAATACCCAATGAAATAGCAGATGTTTGACCTATTAATGGGATCTGTTAATAAAGGAATGAATATACATTCATTCATTCATTCATTCCTCAGCAGAAATATTTTAAATGCATCAAGTTCATGGGCAGGCTAACAATTTATGAAACAGAATAGAAGAAAATCTGCACCCCACCCCCCCCCAACAAGGGCATTTTTTGTGGTGGGGAAGAGATGTGGACAACCTGAATATTTAAGATTTCCTGACATGCAGTTTGAGAGAAAAGCCCAAGAAAGAGAAAAAGAAACTTGTCAGGCTTTGGTAGTACAACGATAAGCAGCATTTGTTGTCATTACTGTAAATGTCTGTACTTAATATGCAGTTAATAGTAAAGCAGAAGCTTCCCATGTCAGTATTAAATAACTGTAGAACTAGTGCTTTTTTGGGGGGTGACCTCTCCCTTATTGGTGTCACCTAATCCTCTGCCTTCATACATTGTCATAATCTACATTTTGCTCCTCCTGCTTTGCTCTGACGCCAAGTATTTGTCACGTATCGTCTCTTTCTGCCCCTGCTTCATAGGAACAGGAGTTGTTCAATCAATTTGCTATTTTTATTTGTGCACATTGCTCTCGTCCAGTCGCTCTGTAGCACCTGACATTTATACTCTGCACCTTTCTAAATGATGGCAACCTTCCGACAAGGCGAGAAGATGAGAAAGCTGAAAGCCACATTGGGAGGACCAGAGACGTCTGTTGTGGCCATAGGGGAGGAATGCTCCGACTTGCTCCATTTAGGTCTGAAAACACCCTGTGCTGTTTTTCTGACAGGGATGGAGAGAGCAAGGGGACCCGAACTGCTGGTCCTTTTCTGCGCTGCCGCTCAGTCCAGCCCGCATTGCTCTCCCTCCCATCTCTCTCTTCCTCCTCCCTTCCTAACAGCTGAAGAAAGGGTAAAACAGCAGAAGGCTTTGCCGAGAATTATGCAACTCATATCAAAATAGGCAAACCACCCTTTCCTTACTGAAAAAGCAGAGAAAGAGCAGCTAATTTGTTCCTGGGTTCCAGCCTGGATCAGTTGTTATTTTAGTCCTGAATTCACTTTAAAGAAAAAGCAGCATTCTTTTCTTTTTTTGCCTAGTGAGGTCCTCATTTACATGAAGCTGTCAAGTGTTATGACATTTAATGTTAATAATGCCACTTTCATAGTTTTACTGTGTCTGCTGTACTCTTATAAGAACCGCAGGTATGAAACGTAAATGTTTCTGATGGTACTGTCATAACCAGGGATGCCGAAAGAAACTCAGCTAAGATGCCTGTTACAGATACCACAAGAAAGGCAGATGCCTTGCTACCTCTGTCACTCCATTCTTGTGGGGCAATACTCAGACCATTTGTTCTTGCATTGCAATAATATTCTCTAATGTCATTCTCAGAATCGTACATTTGCCAACAGTGATAACTATAGAAAAGGAAGCTTAAACTGAAGTGCTCAGCCGGTCTACAGATGCTGTTGCTGAGGAATAGGAGGACAGCTTCAAGACTAAAAGGCAAAACCTTAATCTCAAGGATTTTGTTCAACCTGCGAAGTCGTAGAGATAAATTTGAAGGTCATTTTATGATGTCAGAACTTAAATCATGAGCCAAATGGAATATATGAAATATACGTAAACCTAAATACTGACAAAATTAAATACAGTTTTTGCTACTGTTATCATAATAAAAAAAAAATTATTTGGCTCCTTACTTTGTTTTTGGGTTTGTTGGGGTTTTTTTTGCACTGGCCAGTCTGGAACTTCTGGTACTGAAATGCATTGAGAAGTAATAGCATTATCATGTTCCTTCTGTACAGTAATGCATATGCAATGGGTTATGAATTAAAAGCCCCAAGAGTTTTCTTGTGATGGGTAAGTAATTTCATTTGTTTCATCTTACAGAAAGAGAAGGTGAGACAGAAGGATGGTCATCAAAGTTTTAAAAAAAACAGTAGTAAATCCAGGATTAAAAATCAGTATTTTTCTCTTCTTATGTCTGTGTTTGCTCTTGTACGTGTACTACCCCATGAGAGAGAGACTGTCCTCATAAAATTCCAGCTCAGGTTTGAAAATCCAGGTGTCCTGGATAAGCATAAAATTTTGCATGCTCCCTTCTAAGGGAAAGTTCAAAAGACTTAGAGGTTTTGTGTAATTGGGATAAGCAACTAGAATTTCATGCTTATCCAAATAGTGCTAAACCTCTCAGTCTTTGAACTTTTTCTTAGAAGGGAGCACCAGAAGAAAGTTAAACGGATGGGAAGGGACGGACATAGAGGGGTTCAAGTAAAGAGAAAGTACAGAAAAAAGACAAGGGGTAACTATGTGTGTCTCTGTGTGTGTGTGTGTGTGTGTTTGTGTGTGTGAATATGGAAGTGTATTTTGCAGCGGTAGGGTAAATTTACTTTGAAGGCAGCAGAAAAGAAAAAGATCATGGAAATATTCCACGTATAGTACAGCATTGTACAGGATCAAGCCTTTGGGTCCAGCCTTTCAAAGGAGCTGAACTTGTATTTCAGCACGTAAGTATACTTGGTAAGTTCATCCAAGTGTTTGAAAATCAGTCCATGTCTAGTACAATAGTTTGGGACCAGACTTCAAATTCTGCTCTGAAAATAGAGATGATAGTTATGAAACGGTAACCTAATTTTCTACTTTGCATTGAAAACAACAAAGCAATTAAGGTAAGACATGTGCTAGTAAAATAACTGCCGTTAAGGACTGCTTGTCCTTTAGCACGTTTCTCACAAATGCAGATTGTTTGCAATAAAATATGGACTTGATGATTATTAATCAGAACAGAAATTATAATAAAGTGGTTATATACTCATGTTTACAATGGCTAAATAAACAATTTCAAGACAGGATGTAACAAGAAAAAATAAATCAAAGTAATAGAATCAAAATTATTTTAAAAAGAAAAACATATTGAAATCCCATATCAAAAGGAACCATGGCTGCTTTATTGAGCTCTTTATTAGTTTGCCGGTCAAACTGGATGGTCTAATGGAAACTCTGTATCTGCTACTGGCTGAATGAAAGTAGTGAAAGTAAGTAATTCAGAAGTTTGATACTATGATTTAACCGACCACTCATTTGACTGAAACTAATTCAATTATGTTGAAAACTGTTTTCCCAGGTATTGTTAGTGCCTGTTAGTGCCAGCCATTAAATATTCACTGAGAACCTGATTCTGATTTCCTTCATGTTGATAACAAGATTTTCATTGAATTCAGTGATAAGAAACTTAAGTACCTTTAATGTTCAAAGCAGTTTATGACTCCAAGAAATTAAGCAGTTTAAAATCAGCACAAAAGTAATAGCTCACATTTTGAGGATATATATATAAAGCATGCTAGGTGTTGTTAAGTCTAAATATATGTTAAATCAGTGAATTCTTAAGTTAAAACTCACAAATGTAAACTTAAATCTAGAGAAGCTGACAGATTCATGTGACATAATAAATTACCAACATGGGAAAAACCTCTGGCTTCAAACTACTTTTAAGCATAGATACCCTAAGTTATCTTTTTTTGTATTGCTATGGTGAAATAATTTAACTGACTCTGTACTTGCAAATCTGGTACTTACTGATTTAAAAACGTTAAGGTTTATGAGTTGAAACTTGTTACTGAAATTTAAGAGTGTACTACACATAAGTTAAACTAACTGTGCCATCAACACAGTAAATTAGTCTAGGTAACATAACTTCAGTTGCCTTGAGCATTGCAGGCTCAAAACCTGCCTGAGAAACTCAGGAAATCGGTTGCAAACAACCTCGGGATGCTGTGTCTAGACTGCGTCTGCTGCTGGTGCTACCTAGTGCAACATTTACTTACATCTCTCTTCGGTAGTCAGTGCAACTGCAGGGGAGATACACACTCATACACGGATTTTTAAAGTAGCTTAAGGTATTTAGACACCCAAATGCTATTAGAAGTCAATAGAGTTTGCATGCTTATCTGCACAAGGCTTTTTAAATTATTATCATTTTTCAAATACCTGCAACTAGGGCATCTAGTTGCATCTTAGGTGGCCATTGTTGGTCAGCCAAAGTGCCAGTGGCTTTTACGTCGTGATTGTTGGTTGTGGCGGTTTGAAAATCTGAACGATAAGAGTCAGTCAGAACATCAGGTAAGCTGCATGTGAAGTGACTGGACACCAGCCTCAATACATGAAGCAATTTATGTTCCAGCTTCTCAGAAAGAAGCCAGAAAACTTTTCATCCTTCTTTTGCCTGCACAGTGTTGCTATAAGAATTACTCCAAATCCTGTAATAATTGAGTCTCATGTGACATCCTGCTTTGCTCTCAAAATTTCAGCCATTTCAGAAAATGAGAGAATTGTTCTGAACATTCCCTACTGGGATCTTGTATTTTGCACCCACTGGGTCTCTGTTTGTCACCAGATTTAATCAGGATGTCACATGGTATTCAATTACTACAGGATTTGGGGTAATATTAATTTAGGGATTTCTCTCTTTCTTGAATCCCACGTTTTTCTTCATAAAAAAACTTTCTTCTTAAGGTGATCTTCTGGGTAGAGGGTAAAAGTTCTTGTCCAGGTGCAACAGGTCTTGCTTCATTTCAATTAGATAGTCTTCTATGTGTAAATACCATAGGACTGAGGGTGGAATGGTACCTGGTACTTCACCTTCGCTTCATTATTAATCCCAGACTGTACTGGGTGAAGACAAACCTTTCAGCTAAAAGACGTTCAGCGTGTTGCTTCACAATTTTGTTTAGTTAGGTGTCTTTTCTAGTTGTTAGTTTGTTGTTTGATAGGGTAGGAGGAGCCAGCCAAACCTGAGGTTGTTCTAGACACCATGGAATGAATATCATTCCCGACCTAAAGAAGGCATGATCTTAGTACAGAAGATAAGACAAATAATGGCAAGAAGGATAGGGCACCCACTTGGAGGTAGTATTTGAGGATCGTTCCAGCTCCGCAATAAGAAAAAGCCTTATTTTCTTTTGTTTCATTTTCAGGGATGATTAGCTGAAGGGAAGGCAGTAGAGTGAGAAAGGAGGCAGGGAGGGGAGTAGGTTAGAAGAGGGAAGGGAGGTTTCATCACAGTTCCCTTCAGGCTACTTGGCGGCCTTTGTTTTTTTTGCAGATTCGACACTGAAGCAAAAAGTACTTTGCAGGAGTGTGCTTGTTTCATAACAGTATCGGGGAACTTTGAACATCTCTCTCCCTCAGCTTGCCATTGGCTCCTCATACTTGCCTGTAGTTGTTTGCCTGAGCATCAAAGAAGTGGTTGTAGTATTCCTTGTACTTTTCTCCATAGTACTTCAGACAGAAGTCATCAGGCTTTCTCCCTATCTCATTTTGGAAAGAAGTGTGCCACTGGGACAAAGGTTAGTAGTAGTAGCAGTGCAGTGGTCCATTTTGCTTAGGGTATCTTTTGTCCTCGCCCCCCTTTTTTCTTTTTTTTCAAAAACTTAAAGACCCTGCTGATTCACTGCAATGACTGGACTCCTATAGCGTGCAGGTTTATCACTGAAGGTCTGTACCGCTGTGAGCTGGCACCTCTCTGGGTTTCAGTATTGGACAGCACGTGCACGCAGAGCTGCTGTGAGACATCTGCTGTGATACAGATAACGTATCAAAATAACATAGATGTAGATATTTCCAGTAGGCCAGGAATACTTTACTTCCATGGTTAAATTGCACATCATCTAAATAAGGCAGCCACATCAAATTGCACTATCTTGCTGAAAATATATTCCTATAGGAATAGCAGCTCTTTGCAATACTCCTAGCAATAGACACTTATTTAATTGAATTTCATACTTCGGTGGGGTTTGCAGCCAACAATGTTAGTAGCAGTCTATTCAGAGAAAAAATAATATAGAGGGTGATAAGGTGTAGGAAGGGTAAATTTATAGTCAGATTAGGGTATCTGAGAGTTTGCAAGAGTCTAGTCCACTGAGAAACAAAGATTTACTTCTTTGTTATTAAGATGTGTTGGATACTGCCATACTTTTGTTTCTCTTCTATTTCATCCATTTTTCCTTCTGGATGTGTGAGGATACTTATGGTGAGATGATAAAAAAAAATAATGATGCATTGATCTCCTATCATTGCTTGTCTTCTGTGAATTTTACCAATCTTGCCATTTTTTCTTCAGTGAAATGATACTGAATTATAATGTGTTTTGCTGAGATGAGGCTGTACCATATGTACTGACAGAAGGGGTAGTATCTAGCTGGATCAGAAGGATATTCAAGATGGAAGACTATCATTGCTAAATAATATTAAACCATAAGCTTATGGATATATGCAGAATATTGAACCTTCCACCAGTACTTACTAATACCTAAACATTTTCGCATGCATTGAAAAAGTTAATGCACACATGCTGAACAGGACATAAAGATATTGGGAAAAGGAAATGAAAAGCTAAGTTATCTCCAGTAATGCATGCAGAAACATATTTTATATCTTTTGTATTATGTATATGCCCCCATTATGATCTTCGGTCTCCAGTAACATGTGAGTCTTCAATGACCCTCTCACACTACTTGTACATTCCATTTTATACAGATCTTTACAAATGCTTTTCATGACCATGTTATCTAACTAGCTACTAATCCATTTTTACTTCAGGGAATGTTTTTTGTGATACTATTCTTATTATTTTACTTCACTCATTGTCATATTTCCATTTTCTCTTTAATTCTTTTCTGTTTCCATATAGGGTGCCAGAAATTAACTCCCAAGATAAGCAAACAAACACAAAACCAAAATCAACCAAACATGATCTCCTGTTTTTCCCTAATGAAATTAGCTTTACTGATATTTTAGTGTGGGTGGTACGCATGTAGATATTCCCGAGCAGCGTTAGTTCAGCCAGACTGCATACTTGCGTACTGCACAGTTCATTAAGGGCTGAAGTACCTCATTGTTAGAAAAGGTACTGTCATCAAAATGAAATATTCCTTGCTTTAAGGGAATGTATAAATTAATGGCAATTTCACCAAGTCCAAAGGTTTAATTTCATAAACAACTCCATATTTTTTTAAACCAACAAAATGAAGTCTGGAAGGAGGTATAATTGATCTTCCCCTGTTGCTCATTAGGGATGAAGGGAAGATGAGGGAGCAACAGTCGAAACTGAGGGGACAAAGAGCTTTTAGGATACAGTGGTAGCTAAAAAAACAGTGCTTATAAATTTGCTTGGAACAAGTTAAGATTGAAAATGAGGTTTCTAACCTTCGGATGAGTAAGATCTTTTAAGGCTAGTGGAGGCTAGCCATCAAACACATTTCAAAGTAGAACTTGTTCAGCTTTTGCAAGAAACCGTGTGAAGTAATTTAAGTAGTTTTGATAAGCTTTGATAGCCAGGCCTGGCTCCTTTAAGTCCTGTATTTTGCTTTAGCTCTATGGCTTTAATAATTTTGTTCTAACTTGAGAATGAAGTAAGTTCAAAGCAGGGGGAGCATAAGGAACAGCATAAGAAGAACATGTGATATTATTTATCAGGTATATTCTTCCACCATCCAACAAATTATGGCACAGGGCCTTCCTAATTACATCAGTGATGGTCTCTGTAATGGTGTGTGGTAGCTTTATGTTCCATGGTTTGGTCATTTCTGGCATCCGTGTGAATTTTAGTAGCTACAATATCTTCTGGCACACAACTTAACATGGGTTGTATGAAGAAATCTCTTTTGTTGTTGTTCCTGTATAGAATATGCAATCTACTAATCTCAGTTCTTGACCCTAGCTCCTGTATTGATGAGAAATGATGAGCAACTGTTCTCAGTTCATCATCTTCTGCCACTTTTGATTTTATAGACCTCTGTTATGTACCTTTCAGTCATCATTTTTTCAAGCTGAAGGGTCCTAGTCTGCATATTTGTTTTTGTTCACAAACTGTTTTTTACCACTGAGTTGACATTTTCATAAAGTTCCAAATATATTATCAAGATTTTTTTAAGTTGGGGTAACAGTAAGTCAAGAGACCATCCCCATGTCTGTGAATAACGCAAGTTCTTCCCCCCTCCCCTTTTTTATGTTAATCTTGAAATTCATTCTATCACTAAGTATAATGAGGTTAGTCTGTAGTACTTAGCAGTAAGCCCTGACGAGCGACAATAAATTATATCAGCTTATCCCCTTTCAAGAATGTTTACATTGCATAACACTGTCCATGGCATAGCTCTTTGTCAGACTTCAGTTACAACCACTTGCAGACACATATTGTCCCACCGAATTTTAGGTTCTTTAAAAGCCTTTAGTGAAGGACGTCATCAAATGAACTATAAAACCATCTAACTGTGTTAACATTCTCCATCCACGTGCTTGTTCTAGTGATAAATGTAAACATTATTTTATTTTGTATGCAATATATATCTGTTACAATTTATCTCGTGTTTTTCAGTATTACCCAGATTAATGCTTTCTACTGTATTGAATAAAGCTGGACCATATTCTGCCTGAGTTAATACTTATATATCTTATGAAAAGGATTGAGTCCTTTGCCTCTTGTTCCAAGTCCAGTAGACTTATTAAGAAGCTGAACCATATTGTGCTTCCTGCAGGTTCATAGTAGCTCCTGAACATTTGCAAAACATAAAGAAAGGGACATCTGGGCCTCAAAACTGGGTTGGTGGGACCTAGCAAGTAGTGGGAATTTCAGATGTAGAAGCTGTTGCCAAGGGATTTGCAAAGTTTGCAAAAGTTTACCCTCTTAATAACACCTAATTTTTTCTTGTTTGTTTGATTGTTTTTATTAACTTTTCAATCTCCTGGCTGCCAACTACAAAGGTGATTAGTGACTTGGCCTTACAAGTTTATGCCCTTAAGACAGCACTTCCAGTAACACAGATCTGCTAGTACTTTCTAGCAAGCCTCACTGTTAGCTTTATGTTAATTTCAATAAAGCCTAAAGCCACAAATCCAAAATTCTTTGTTTCTGTTTTATTTTAGATCTGAATCTCCTTGAGAATATATTTTTTTTTGTTTGCTGCCATTGGCATATGAGCTAATATCCCTTCGAAGCAAGCAAAGCACATAATTACTTACATGAAAAGCAAGCTCTTTGGGAGAATTCTCAACTAAACCCACCCCTTAGAGGAAAATAGGAAGGGCACTGGCAATTAGATAAGCTGCACTTCAGACATGAACAAACACATTTATCAGATAATTAGTAGATACTTTTCTAGGCATTTCTGGCACTGAGATCCAAAAGCGGTGCTAAGGCAGGTAAGCCCATCTGATGAGAAAAGCCCTGTGGCTGCAACAGACTGCTAACCTGAGAGGGAGAAATGCCCTGTATTGTAACTCCTTGCATGCTTCAGACGTTCAGTGTTCTTTGTCTTGAGTCTTCAGCCAACATTATCTATTCTTCTCCTATAAGCTGGAAGGCAAGAAATGTCACATTCAGGGAAAGAGCAGCCTCCTGCGAACTACCTTCTTCTTGCAGGGGAGAAACGCCCCTTTGAAGAACCTGGGAGAAGAAGTTTGGGCAGAGTAAGGTGATGGAGCAGACACACTGAACAAAACTATCCAGAAAAAACTTCTAGTTCACATTTCTTCTTGGAAATGGCAGCTGGGTATAGTGCGCTACAAACAGACTCAACAGTCTTATTTTGGTAGGAGCTGGCCTACCAGGGAATTTTCTGCTGAGATGGATGGCTCCCAACAGTTGACAGTGACCTCTGGAGGCCCCTGGATTTCTGTCTGGACCACAAGGGACCTTTAGAAGCAAATCCTGTAATGCTTTTTTATGGAGAGAGGACAGTTAATGTGTTCCTAACAATGGGGATGTTCTTACAGTTGGAGCAGATAATGATGGAGATATTGTCTACTTTTTACCAGTGATTAAAAGAATAAAAGATACCGCAGGGACGTTGTAATTTCTGTGTTCGTGTATGTGTATACATGTACATATAGATGTGCATATATGTAAAGAATTCACATTGAAAGAGTCTTGTCATCTACTTTCATAAATTAGAGAATGATCCTTTTAATAATCAAAACCATTAAAGGATTAAACAACTAAGTGACTGAACGATCCGATGTTTTCATTCAATAAATAAAGCATTCCAGGCTAGTCAATATTATTGTGAATAAATTTCTTCTTCAAAATACAAAGCACTTGTGATACTTCAAGGCAAGGTCATGAAATAGACTTTGAAATGTTCTTCCCCAAGTGAGTTATATGCTTGTAGAAAGTTATTCGAAACATTTCTCAATGATCAAAATAATAAACCACAATCTCCTGAAAATTCTAACATGGTTTCCAGTGTTACTGGCTTTTTCCTCTTATCTATGTCTCTCCGGACATATGCATATATTTATAGACATGCACATTATATAATGTACAGAATACATGCTTATCTAATAGTATACAACTGTAAAGGGGGTTTTGGCACTTAAAATTAAATTACATTTTTTCATTAGTACAGGTACAATATTTAAAAAAAAAAGTTTTCAAGAATAGTTTTTATTGTAATTCAGAATAAACACTGTGTTCAAAAACTAAACATTTTAAAAATAATGATGATACCTGTTTCCCAACTAGTCTTAAGATATACACTCACCATACTATGCATGGTGTACTATGATGGAAAAGACAATATGTCACGTATTAAGTTGCAAGCTTCCCTCCAAACTGCCTTAAAAATATATTTCTTCATTTGACAAGATTTTAAAGTATCTCAGCATGTCTGATTTTAATCTTCTGTTCTATGATAATTGCCAATCACAGGTTGCACAAAAATGAGAGACGGTTGTAATTTTGGCACTGCTGCCAAGAACCATTTCCTCCAGAAAGCAGCTTTTAAAAGTCTTTGTTTCACATTTACATTCATAGGGTGAACATTAAATGCAACTTTTTAGTTCTCAAGCACTAGAATCTATCCCATGTGTGCTGCTATAGTTTCAATGGCTATATAGGAAATACAATAATGCTATTTTGCTCGCAGGGAAGTTAAATTCATTAATGTTTGTAAGATGTTCTGAGACCCAGACACTGAAGGTACTATGTAAGTCCCTATGTATGAAGGCAATGAATATTACTCTAGCTGTGTGGCTTTATGGATAATATAGCATAGAAATGCTTTGCTCTGTCTGACCAAAGAAATACGTGTTATCTAGCATGTTAGTGAAAAGTTAATGGTGTTGGGAGAGACCCAGTACCTTCTTTGCATGCATCTATACAGCATTTTTAATACATAACTTGTTTATTCTGCATTTTTATTTTCATTTTGGAAGTGAGATCACAAGACTTTATAAAATATCTACCTCCTAATATCTACTCAGAGTGGCATTTGTTTAATGTAAAGTTAGGTATCTGAAAGCTAGACATCTAAATGCACTAGTCATTTGCATTCTCTCTATAATCAGCACAGAAAAACATGCATCTCCTGAGGGCAGTTCTTCCTCGGTATACATCAAAACTAGGTGGGATGAAACACCCTCTGGAGATGTCTATCTGCATCCATTAAGTATAGAGGGAGCCTATTTTAGATTAGCTTTATCTATCTAGAAGTTAAAGATCTAATGGAGCCAAGGCTCTCCCTTACTTCTCCATTAGTGAAAGATGCTGCCAACCCCTCCAATTACTTTCTAAAAAAGAGGGAATGAGACCCTGGGCCTACTAAATCAGTGACTGCACAAACTGCAGCAAGGCCGGCACTGCTGCTGCCAGGTTCAAGTCTGTTTACATGTGTGCAAAATATCCAACTTCAGTCTAGTCTTTCTCCTCCTTGAGTAAAGGTTGTGATTGTGTAAAGTTACTTTGCAAGCACAGCAAGCTTCTGCATCTGCAACATACTGAATCTAGGAAGAGCTTTAATCTATGTAATGTTTAGCTATAATCTATGTAATGTTTGAGCTTTACTAAAGTCAGTGTTTATTTACTGCATTTAATTCTTTGGTTATACAGTTGAAGCACATGCCTAAATATTTCATGCCTTTGTTCGGGTACTTAAAATACTGATAGGCTGCAAATGAAGGCAAGAGTGGAAATGGTAGGCAGAGATAACTGTGGCCAGCTTTAAGCAGAGACTGAGCATGAGTAGAAGATGACACCTGCTTTGCTGCAATAAAAAATGAATTTTACCACCCTGTGCATGAAAACAAAGTTACTTGTTCCTTATCTTGAAGAAGACAAATTTGATTTTGCCTGTGCCCCTGAGAAACTTTGGGCAGGCCCACAAACCATGGACCTTGGTTTGCTTTCTGAAAACTTCTGCCTCCTATGAAGGGTGTTGATCATGAGCAGGAGCAGACACCTCGTCTGACTTAAGGCTGTCACAGACAATAGTCAGACTTGTGGCAAACAAACAGGAGGAGATAATGGACTTTTACAGTAGCAGCTTTTCTATCTGATAACTAGAGAAATGTTTATGCCTTTACACAGTCAGCCAGCATAGAGCATTACTTATATCAAAGGATATCTCTAAAATGGGAAACATTGTTGAAACACAGAAGATAGCAATGTCAGATGAACCAAGAATTTCTAAGGAGTTTAGAGTAAGCCTGTTCACGGAAGGAATTGAGCAGGTAGTAAATACCAACCTCAACAAAAAATTGCAACAAGAAGAGGTGTACCCAGTATTTTCTGAAGAAAGAAATCATCCAGTAATGTGCACTTATTTTGATAGTTCCTTTGCTGTGCGATAGGTATCAAGATACGTAAAATACTGAACACAGATGGGTTCAGACTTCCTTTACTTCCATGTTATTCTGTCCAATAGAAATAGAGGAGCAATAAAAAGCAGATAATAAACTCTTAGTACTGGAGCTTGACACCAGGGTTGGCTCCTGGCTACTTATTCCCTTTCTTCAGCCCTAGGATGCCTCAGTGAAAATCTCTGAGAAATGCAATTGTCATACTCTAACACATCCCTTATTCAGTATATTGTTATCCTTCTTCAGTGTTATGCTTATTCAGTCAATGCATCCTTTATTCAGTGTTTTAGAGGTTTCTTGAACTGGCTGCTTTGGTGAGTTTTTGAAGAGATGGCATGTCATAGCATCAAGGCGAGCCTTGAATTGCAGGTAGCTGCCCATGAAAGGTACACATATATTCATGACATAAGCAGCTAGTCCTATAACAGGGAGTACTGGATGACCTTAAAGGTCATGGTACCAGCTCTATCTAAACTTAAGCAAGCTGAAGTTCATAAGAACCACTCTGTACGTTTTCAATTTCTACTTACTAAAACAATAGGATTCTTACTTTCTTAACCTCTAAACACCTTAAGATCAAACTTAGTGCCTGGCAGAACATGTAGAGCAGGTATACAGTTATTGCAGTTTCCACAAGAGCCTTATTATGTAGGAAAAGCTCACCTTTTAATATTCACAGCTGCTGGGGAATCTCAGTAGCAGGGAATTCATATCATGTTTTTTGAGCTGATTTTCCTTTTCATTTTTTTTTTCCTGAGAGTGGACCTGTCTTGTCTGTAAGCAATACCAATGGTGACTCTCAGTTTTGGTGGTGTTATTTACCTTCCATCCTCCTGCTAAGCTGGATGCTCTGAGAAATCCAGGGCAGTTATGAGAGTCCCTTTTTGGTCCTTTTGCGTGGACCTTGCGAGGCTCTTTAACAGCCCGTGCTCCTCAGCAGCAGATTGCGTGGGGTCAGGAAGGTCAGGATGATTTGCGAGCTCTTCCTTGTGCGACAAGTTAGTTTTAGCTGCGAACGCGCTCACATACCGTATTACGCGCTGATGGCTTTCTGAAGTTGTTCTGCCCCCACACCCTGAAGAAGATGGATTGTTCATGATCTGTGTGTGAGATGCCGCTGCTGTAGTCTGTCTTCAGCTCCAGCTCACATATCTCACCTCTGGGCAACGGCACTGTGTAATTGATGTTCAGTGTGCCTCAAGGGGTTAAAAGATTAATGCACCACAAAGGTATCCTGTAAGCCGCAGTTTTAAGGAGCTAGACTCCGATCTGCACTATTAGGTTTCATTAAGAGGTTAAAAAAGAAGTTGTACCAGAACGTACATTAGGCCAGTAGCTGTAAATAGCTGAACGAAGTCATAACTTTCTGTAAGTTTTTGTTGCTTGGGTATATGATTTCACCATAAAGCGTAGGATTATATTTGACAACAATATTTTCTTTAATACAGGTAGTGAATCAGTACGCAACAATGGTTGGTATTTTAAGAATTTCAAAACAATTTATGTAATTGTAAGAATTTAAAAATGTAACTGAATCCAGAAGCCCTGGTTTCCCTCCTTAGGTTATAGTAACTTCTTATGGCTTTGGTGGGAAGTTGCAAATGTCCAGAGCAGAAGAAAAATCAACTCCAAGTGTGCATATGCTTGTATGTACACACACATATATATATACACACGTGTGTGTGTGTGTATATATATATATACACACACATACATATACATATCCTCTCACCCTCATTTCTGATTTTTTCTGTAAATGATTAGCTCTGCGAACATTCTGTCAAGGACACTCATAATAGGCAGATAAAGTGTTATTGCAGTGATTGTATGGAAAGCTGAGTAACATTAAACTTTGAATGTGAATGGATTTTTTTTCCCAGTAACAAGCTTAGATTTCATATCTGATTCAGGCTTAACAATAGCATTATAAGGCAAAAGAGAAAAAAAACCTTTTATGTATATTCTGTTTAAATTAAGTGTTCTACTTTTTAAATGAGATGTGTAGAAGTTATTTCACTGAAGCTGGAAATTAGGTTCACTGAAAGCATTTGGCCATTAGCATAAATATCATAGAGTATGGTACAAAAAAACCGTTAAGAAATGGCATGACCTGAATAAGCCATTAATATTAAAGCTGGAGTTTGGCAGATATTTAAACAATAGTGAACATCACCCTTCTGGCCTGTCTCGCTGGAGAAGTCTTCAGTAGGAAAAGTGTTTTCGGTCTCATCTGAATCCAGATTCAATTCTAACTATTTATATATAAAAATAATGTGGTCATAGCGAGTGTAATTTGTTCAGCATTCTCAGGGAAGTTCAAAAGGATGGTTTAGAATAGGTATCCCTGGTCTTCAGCCTAAGAAATTGAAGCAAACAGTGTGTCACGTGCTGGCATAAAACCCAAAGTTGATTAACTCCCAGATGACCCAGTAGATCTGTCCTACCTCTGCTTCTGCTACTGATCTGCAGACGTAATCCACGTTTATGTCAATGTTTGGTCTGGTTATAGGCAATTAAATACTTGTTCAGTCCAGGGATGTTGGGAAAACTTGTCAGTTTGAGCTGAAAGGAGTTCCTATATCCTTTCACTATTTAGCAAAACTGAACAGAGCTGGAACAAAATTGAGCAATCGATCTGTGCGTAAAAGAATGAAAACACTGGTCTTACTGATAACAACTGATGTTTAAAGAGTGCCATGTTTGTAGTGAAGCACTGGGGACACTTTTTTTTTCTCCTGGTTTCTGTAGAAGCATGCGGGATGAGAAGACCGCATTTGCCTCTTCTTGAATTGGCTTGAAAATCCTGTGTTTGAAAATTCTTCTCAATGAGCGAATGAAACGAAATGGCTAGAGAAATGGAGTAGAAACCTTAAGAAAAAATAAGTGGGTTGAAAACAGGAGCAAAGAACAGACAATGTGGAAAAGTATGGACATTGTAGTATATAAAAAAGAAACACCTAGAAAAATTTAAACACCAGCATACTGTGACATACGCAGTGCTTAGCATAGCCATATGTGTCAAAATTCTCCTAACTGATAGAAGCTTCCATGTATCCAGAATTTATTTATTGTTAAGAATGTATGATTTATTCACAGAAATATTATGTTTTGGAGGTTAGAGAGATTGCCGTTATTCATTTAAGTATGGTGGTCCTCCTCAGGTTGACTCAGCTCCCACTTTAGGCTCCCAGCTATGACAAACTAGCTTGCAAGCCCTCCAGACATCATAAAGTTCACAAGCCTTCAAACACCACAGGGTCTGACTGTGTCAAAACCAACATGTGCTACTTTGTGGTAACAAGGTGGGAATCATATAACAAGTTGCTGGAAACAGTGGTAATTACACAGTAAGTTAATTATACAATTATCCTGAGATAACCTGCCAGTGGTAATGTGAATCATATCACCAGTGTAATGCCAAGGGATATTGCAATCTGGAGTCGACTGGTGTTAGCATTAAAAAAGCACCAGAATACAAAAGTCTGAGAGGACAAACTATGGAAATTAAAATACCTTGAAGAGGTGAGGACCACAGCATTAGGACAGACGGGGATCTCTCTATGATCACAAATCTTGTCTAATCTTGTCACATTGTTTGCAAAACAGATTTTAAAGGATCATTTGGTTTTAATGACAGGCTACAAATTACACAGAAAATGTAAAAGTGAACCTCAATATTAGCTGATGGTTAGTGCCTGGCTTTTTCAAGCTATATTCTGTTTTCTCTTTTTAATTTTCTTTGTTCTCATTCTAAGAATCCATCCTAGCTTGCCCATAAAATTGTACATTTATGTGACATCACCCAAGGAATTAAAAACATAGACCTTGGTTTATTTAAAGAAATTACACTTAACTTTACCAGGGAATTTAGTTTGAATGAAATGTTCGAGAACCCTGTAGCAGATCCCTTGTTAGTTCATAAGGCACCAGTGCTGAAACAAACAGACTGTAATTCTGTAAGTACTAGAACCACAAGAGGCTTTTGCAACACAACGTGAAAATGATACAAACTCATTTCACTATACACAGCACCAAGCTCATAGTACTGCCTGAACGCTTTTGCTGCAGTTGCCAAAGATTTTGAACAAACTCAGCTGTACCTTGGAGTGAAATGAGATAATAAGAATCATAGTATCTGCTTCCCTCAACTTTGGTCTGATTAAGGTTATACTGCAGACTCTGCATTGAGGGCTGTTTATTACTATGGGTAGAGATGGTGCCCGATCTCACCTACGCCTGTAGGCATCATCATAAGCAAGCAGTAATTCCAATCAAATAAAAACATATTTTTAAAAATTTCCAATCTAATCTGTCAGATATTTTGGGGTCATTTTATGGGAGTGCCTTCTGAGAACTGTCAAACCTTTCCCATTCATTGCCGCAGTACCGAGCGGGAGAGGGTTGGCTTGTGAAGAAATCATCACTCCGCAGGCTCCGCGACTCGTCGCCGCGATGGGGGCTGCGGCTGGAGGAAGAATGAGTGCAGAAGGAGCTGGAAGTGATGAAAGGGAGTTCAAACACAGGCAGAGAGGCAGCTGAAGGACGAAAAGTCTCACCACGTCTTCTAGCATCAGGGAGGAAGCTGGAAAAGCTGGAAAAGCTGGAGAATGTTGAGGAGTTCAAGTTAAGGAGGAAGAAACGCTACAGGAAAACAAATTCCTCCTAAGGTGGGAGCATACTGGCCA